>NC_057408.1:9503227-9633807 GCF_019320065.1 Cervus canadensis
GGTTTAGCTGCTAAGTCATGTCCAACTCTTGCAACCCCATGGACTAAAGCCCACCAGACTCCTCCGTCCATGGGATTTCCCAGGCAAGAATACTACAGTGGGTGGCCATTCCCTTCTCTAGGGGATCTTCCCAACCCAGGGATTTAATCCAGGTCTCCTGCATTGCAGGCAGTCTCCCGTACTGCGGATAAATTCTTTACTGACTGAGCCACCAGGGAAGATCAGAATTAATATATATATACAACATATTTATGTAATATATAATATATATTAAATTACATCAATATATAGCATGATATAATGTTTAGATCTATCTATCTATAGTGGTAGTTCTTTCTGGGGAAGGAAAAGGTGGTGGTTTTGTTAACATGCAGCCACAAGGACAATGCAAAGATTATTCAATGATTATTACTCCTTTTGGAAAAGTATCTTAGAAAGATTTCTATTCACCATATTTAATTCATTGGTATTTGAGGACAAAGCACAAATACCACAGTTCTATGTCTGTGTCTTTCATAATATGAATGAGACAGACAAGTCATAGTGTGTCAGGCTTAGGAAACATTTCCTCTTCAACAAAAATGAATAAGGTTGAAATCCCTCCTCTTGCAGTCTCTGAGTTCCAGAATATTTTACTTCTTGGTCTAGGAAGTTACACATTGTATGTTTTATGATAATTCATTAAATTGTACATTTACATTTTGTGCACTTTTCTGAATGTTTATTATTTTTAAAATTTATTACCTCATGGGCTGGGGCATTCAGGCACGACTTGAAACATATGCATTAAGGGTTTTTCCCCAGGTACAGGTTAGAGGGGTGGGGAAATGTTTTAGCTTTGGCTTTCCTTCTCCCCCCGGACAATAGGGCAGGTTTGGGGGACATGGGCATGAAGTCAAGCTGGAGTAACTGGCTCCCAAGTCCATTAGAAACTGGACAAGCTTACATGCCACGTCCATCGTCACCTGTGTGATGATGACTGTCTTCTTGGGACCCTTGGGAGGTCCTGAGTCCCATCAATCAACTGCTGCTATGACTGGTGTGGGGCCATTGCCTCCTCCAGGGGCCCATCTTCTTGCAGGGTGGGTGAGGCCTTTTGAGTGGAGGCTGGGACCTGTTTCTTGGGCATTCCTTTCTCCAGTTTTCAGGGGTCCCACAGTTAAAACAGGCTCCCTTTCCTGGCAGAGGTTTATAGAAAGTACTTTTGGGGTGACCAGGAGCTGGGTCTGGTGTTGTCACGATGCTCCCAAACGCCTGGTTTTGCCCTTCTCATTGTGCTCTTCTTTCCTTTCTGCCTTGGCCTGATATCTGTTGTTAAAAACACTGACGAAGCACGTCAATAAGAGAGCTGAGAGGAGCTTGGGGTTCCCTGGTAAGCTTTTGACATTTCCGATAACGTCAAGGGTTGACCGGCTAAAGAAGTGGGTGCAAATACAATGTGCCCCTTGAAAGTGTTTGGGTCCACATTCATATGTTTTCTGATAGTATTGACTAACCACACCTGAAATAGGACTTGATTTTCATCTTGGTCTTTAGTGATCTATTTAACCTTACCGCAGTTGACAGGTTTAATTATGTATCATTTATCCCTTCAATGAAGCAAAGGATTCTGTGATCCTTTCTAGTGAATACCAGGCTGGCCTGGCTGACAGTGCCAGTTAGAATCCCTTAGAGGCACTGCCATCATGCCCAGGAGTCCCAGGGGTACTGATGAGGTTGGGCAGCGTGTAATCCTTCAGCATGTTTGACCTGTGCCCAAATGTAGGTCTTTCCTCAAGGGTGCAACAGTGAGAAAGTACAATATCTGGGTCCTTCCCAGTAAGGTCAGGGCTTTCCAGGTGGTGATATTGGTAAAGAGTCCACCTGCAATGCAAGCAACACAAGAGATGTGGGTTCAGTCCCTGGGTTGGGAAGATCCCCCGCAGAAGGAAATGGCAACCCACTCCAGTATCCTTGCCTGGAAAATCCCAAGGCCGGAGGAGCCTGGCGGGCTACAGTCCATAGGGTCACAAAGAGTGGGACATGACTGAGCATGCGCTCAGTTTGAAGCTGGAAGTAAGGCCGAATGGGGCCTTCTCTCATAGCTCAGGTGGTAAAGGATGCCTGCAGTGCAGGAAACCTGGGTTTGATCCCTGGGTCGGAAAGATCCCCTGGAGAAGGGAAAGGCTACCCACTCCAGGATGAAGAATCCCACGAACAGAGGAGCTTGGTGGGCTACAGTCCATGGAGTTGCAAGAGTAGGACACGATTTAGCGACTAAACCACCACCACCACCAAGGTCATAGGAGACAGTCAGTCCCTGGAATCCTTCCGTGAATCTGCGAGGCATTTCCTCTGACAACCAGCCCCAGCGGGGGGCCACTGAATGAGGTTAGGCAGAGAAAGCAGTGTGGACTTTGGTAATTCCCTGAGGCTCCACCTGCTACTTCCTGAAAAGGGCAAAAATACTCTGGCTGCACTTCTGGCTCAGAAGAGTAAAGAGGCTTACAGGGTAGGGGGAAGAGGCTGAAGACGGTGAAAGACTGCTGGGGCTTGGGTCTTCTGTCCCCCCACCCCAGGGGTGCCTCTAGGGAGGACTTTGTGTAGACTGAATGGGTTCCAGCTGGCTAGGTTCCCTAATGCAGGACTTACAGAGCTCTGGGTACTCTCTTAGGGCCATAAAAGTCTAAACGTAAGAAACTTCGATTTTCCCTGCCTTTAGCAGAAGATGTCTAACTGGAGGATGGTATTATAGTTGAGGCTTCCGTTTTCTGGAAAGGCCTAAAGAAAATGAGCTTTTTGGGGTCTTAAAGAATCTAGAGAAAACTTGTCCCTGTGACTCAGAACACAGTCAAGGGGTGAGTCCTTGCGCTGGACAAGGTGTTGCCCACAGATCTTTCAGGGAGAGGATGCTCCCCTTAAGCAGGGGTCCTGGAGGGGTGGGGAATCCCTAAGACAGGACTGCTTCCCGGTGTCCCCATCCACTTAGTCCCGGCAACTCTGGCCACGATGGGAGTTAGCCACCTCCGCAAGCGGTGGTTCTGGTGGCCCCAGCGTCCCGGGGCCCATGTCCTATCCCGGCCTCCTGGGTACCCAGGATGAGTGACCTTCCTGACGGCTCCTCTATAGATTCTATGGCCAATCATTAATCCCTGTGGGCTGAGGTGTGTTCCAGGGGAACTGCACAAATCCTCATAGTTCTAGGACTTATTTAGGTCCCAGGTTTTTGTTTTTTTTCTTAAAGGGTGGTACATTTCTGAAAACAGGCACTGGCTATTAATGGAAATGTGAAAAAGCCTCTCTTTCCTCCTCCCTTTTGTGGGTGGTCCCCGCCCATCAGCCTGGTGCCGCCCTCCCCTGCCCACCCCTTCCCACCCTCGCTCTGTCCGGTGGGCGAGGGGCTGGGTGCAGCGGCTGAGGGTGGGGTGTTAGGCCGTGCCCTGCTCTGCACTTGCGGGGACTCAACACCTGGAGGCCCTGCAAAGACGCTCCTGGTCTCGTAACCCTGGGAGGCAAACCCCGGGAACACGGATCAAAGCCCGGCTTGTACCCAGGGGGCGTGGCCAGGTGTGCCCCCTGCCCCGACAGTGGGAGCTGGGGCGGGGGCTGCCGGGACCCGGATGTGCGCGGACCAGAGAGGGGCCTGGCGGACCGCTGGGTGGTGGGCAGAGGGCAGAGCCGACGTGGAAGGACGGCCTGGACTGGGTTCCACCACTGTGAGTCTCAACAACACCCGGGGTTACTCCCACGGACCACCGACGGGGTAGGGAGCGCCCAAACGGACGCAGCGGCGCTACTGCCGCGGGAGCGCACAGAAAGGCTGCTTTTTCTACTTCCACTCACTTGGACCTGATGGTTTTTAGTTAAATAGTGGATGAGGCAACCCCACAGGGCAACGCTCGGATGGTTGGGGTCCCTGGCTGCCTGCGGGAAGGGCGGGAGACTTTCCCTGATGAGCCCTCTGCAGATGTAACAAGGCTAAGTGGAAGACCCCGCGGTAAGGTTGGAAAACGCCTGGCCGATTTTCACCATTTCCAGCGGAGTTAGGAGATGAGTGGGAAGTAAAAAGTCAGATAGGGATACAGTGATGAGACAAGAGAGTAAGACGTAGGTAGACCAGTAAGAAACTTATAAGGGGGGACTTTCCTGGTGCTCCAGGGGTTGAGACTTCGCCTTCCAAGACAGGGGTTGCAGGTTCGATCCCTGGTCGGGGAGTTAAGGTCCCCACATAATTCGCAGCTATAAAACCCAAACAAACAAAAAAACCCCACAGAAGCAATATTGTAATAAACTAAATAAAAACTTCAAAAATGGCCCACATCAAAGAAATCTTTAAAAAAAAAAAAAAAAGCCTGTAAGGGTAGTGGTGGAGAAGGAGTGAGAAGATGCTTTTAACTGTGAACTTGAGGGGTAGCACGCAGACTGCCTTGATGTGGGTGGACAGACCTATTCTCTCACTAGTAATTTCCGCGACGCATCCTCTCCAGGGAGATTTCTGGGGCGACCATGCTAGGGACTTTTACGGTTCCACCCAGTTTGTGGCAATAGGTCCAAAAATGCCACAGACAGTAAGAAAGCATAGAAGAGAAAGAGAAGCAGGAATTCAGTCAGTGCCGCTCAAGCGCGAAGGAGGTGAGAAGCTGAGGCTTAACCGAAGTCTCCTGGCTGCCTCCACCAGAGATGTTATCAGAGGGTAGGTTCCTGTCTCCTTGCAGAAAGAATTCAGAGATGACAGGGAGGGCAAGAAAGCAAAGAGAGGATTTATTTAGGTGATAGTACACTCTGAAGGGGGCTTTCTTGGTGGTTCAGCTGGTAAAGAATCCGCCTGCAGTGCGGGAGACCTGGGTTCGGTTCCTGGGTTGGGAAGATCCCCTGGAGAAAGGAAAGACTACCCACTCCAGTATTCTGCCCTGGAGAATTCCATGAACTGTATAGTCCATGGGGTCGCAAAAAATGAGACGCAACAGAGCGACTTTCACTTCACTTCATTTCACTTCACACTCTCAAAGGGAGAGTGGGCAGTCTCAGGTGAGTAGCTGCATTGAGTTTCTTTGGCAAAGGGGTAATATGGGGTGTAGAAATGAAGGGATGGAATATTCATTCGGGAGGGAGTGGTTTGGGGGGTCCTATTCTTTGATTTTCCTCCCAGCTCCACCTTCCCGAGGGGAGGAAGGCTTTTTGTCCTTATTTAGCCTTGATGGGAAGTGTCATGGGCTGGTGCATGATGGGAAATTCTCATTTGAAGGTTTCTTATATTGTAATGAGAGCATAAGGAGCAAAAGTTACATGTGAACACCAGAGATTCCTTCCTTTTCCCACCTTTCTCTGTTTGCCTCCAGGACACTTATCACCCCAGCTGTGTGGTTTCCTGTCAGCCTGGAGGTTCCTTCTTTTGTCTGCTCAAAGACCCCCACTGTTTACAAGATGGGTGGTTTCCTGCCATCTGGCCTGTGCCCCCTTTTCTCTGCTGGTATCTAGCTACCTGCCTGCTTTAGCAAATCCACAGCATTACATGTTTTCTAAACCTATCACAGGGTCAAATTTTAAGTTGGAGCAGAGAAGCAATGCAAAGGGAATTAAAAACAAACAATAGTTTAAGCACTGCTTTGTTTAGAAGCTGGGCTCTTTAAAAAAAAAAAAAAGTTTTATATTGGACTGTAGTTGATTTGGAGGCTTTCCTGGTGGTTCAGATGGTAAAAAAATCTGCCTGCAATGCAGGAGACCTGGGTTCAAACCCTGGGTTGGCAAGATCCTCTGGATAAGAGAAGGGCTACCCACTCTGGTAGACTTGCCTGGAGAATTCCATGAACGGAGGAGCTTGGCCGGCTGTAGTCCATGGGGTCGCAGAGAGCAGGACGTGATTGAACGACTAACACTGTAGTTGATTTACAGGGTCGTGTTAGTTTCAGGCGTACAACAAAGTGATTCAGTGAGCAGATACATAGATCTGTTCTTTTTCAAGTTATTTCCCGTTTAGGTGATTATAGAATATCAAGCAGTGTTCCCTGTGCTATACAGTATTAGGTCCATGTTGGATATCTACTTTAAATATAATAGTGCGTGTATGTCAATCCAAACTCCCAATGTATCCCTCCCCACCTCGGTAACCTTAAGTTTGTTTTCTATGTCCATGAGTCTGTTTCTGTTTTGTAAATGAGTTCATCTGTAAGTCAGACAGGAAAAGACAAGTAGTACACCATACCGATTATATGGGAAATCTAGAAAAATGATATAAATGAACTTGTTAATGAAGCTGAACTCTTAAAAGCTTACCTGTTCCTCCCTCCCTGTAATGAGAATAATTGTTTGACTTCACATCTGAGGCCCGGGATGCTCAGAGGGGGCGCATTAAGTGCCAGTCCAATAGGTGTTCGAGGCAAAAGGTGAGAACAAGCCTAGTTGTGACCAAATGAGCCTATTTTATTATTCCATAATTAGCTTCCTTCTCAAGCCTGAGACACTCAGTTCAGTTCAGATTAGTCACTCAGTCGTGGCTGACTCTTTGCGACCCCATGAACCGCAGCACGCCAGGCCTCCCTTGTCCATCACCAACTCCCAGAGTTTACTCAAACTCATGTCCATCAAGTCCGTGATGCCATCCAACCATCTCATCATCTGTTGTCACCTTCTCCTCCTGCCCTCAATCCTTCCCAGCATCAGGGTCTTTTCCAGTGAGTCAGCTCTTCGCATCAGGTGGCCAAAGTATTGGAGTTTGAACTTCAACATCAGTCCTTCCAAGGAACACCCAGGACTGATCTCCTTTAGGATGGACTGGTTGGATCTCCTTGCAGTCCAAGGGACTCTCAAGAGTCTTCTCCAATACCACAGTTCAAAAGCACCAATTCTTTGGCGCTCAGTTTTCTTTATAGTCCAACTCTCACATCCATACATGACCACTGGAAAAACCGTAGCCTTGACTAGACGGACCTTTGTTGGCAAAGTAATGTCTCTGCTTTTCAATATGCTGTCTAAGGTTGGTCATAACTTTCCTTCCAAGGAGTAAGCGTCTTTTAATTTCATGGCTGCAATCACCATCTGCAGTGATTTTGGAGCCCAGAAAAATAAGGTCAGCCACTTTTTCTACTGTTTCCCCATCTATTTGAGACACTCAGAATCCTAGTCAAAATTCAACTTCGGATTTCTTGGTAGCGTTTTGTGATTTTATGTCTGAGTTTATTCACCCAAATGTTGTATCTTCTGGATGGCTTGTAATAACTATATTACATGGTGAAAGATTCAAGATCTAAGGTTGTTGATACTATAAAAATACAAACTGCTTAGTAATGTATAAAAGCAGTGTCAACTAAAAAATATAGTCACAAGCTGAAAGTAGAGAGTTATTTTATTTGGTGGGAATGTTTAGGACTCAGACCCCAGGAGACAACATCTCAGTAGCTCTGAGAAAACTGCTCCAAGGGGGCAGGAGGGCAAGTCAGGCTATGTACAAGTTTGCAGCAAAGGGAGCAGGCAGTCTGAACATCAAAGATCAGGTAGCAAGTTAAGGAATTTAGCATTCTATGTGTGGGAAGATGCAGGCCTCCTGGCTCACTGAATTTGTTCCTTTCATATGCACCTCAGCTGTCTGGGGCCAATCCTGTTTCCTTGCTGGCCTTGCTTCTTGCATTCCCCCAGCTCCTCAGCAGTCACCGTGGGGGATGGCAGCATCCACTGGATGGCAGTGTTGGGAGCTCTCATTCACGTTTAGAGGCCAGAAACCGCTGATGGCTGTGACATTTCTTGTTTATTTATACATCAGGAGATATTTTCATTTCATAGCAGATTCAACAAAATGACAACAAAGTAGTAAGATGTCTTCAAAACCATTTAGTGTTTGACTATGTGTTTTATGGTTTAATACATATCAGCCTCCAAGAAAGGGTGGATTATTTCAATAGAATGACAGATACCTCCAAATTTACAAATATCCTGGTCATTTTCTGAACTTGGAGCTTTCATCTGAAGTTCTGGCTTTCTAGAAATGTTTTTACAATATTTATAATTTTATGAACTTAGTTATAAGCTCAGTCCTTGGACAAAGATCGGTCTAAATGACAGGATGTCCTACAGAAGTGAAAACATTTTTATATGCACCTTAACCCACCAAACCCTTGATTGAGAGTAATTATAATTATCAGCTCAAATTATGTATAAATTAGTCCCCTGGAATTCCTTTCCATTATTGTTTTGTGAACACTATTTCCTCATAAACGTTGAGAAAACCCAAGTCTTGGTTAGATATTTAGTGGAATTCAAATTAATGCAATTTAATCATAAGTTTACATTTTACCAATTTATGTTGAATTGTTAATATTTAGCTGCTGGCCCTGTGTATGTCAAATGACCGCGATAAGTAACTTTTCTTATGTATATAGCTCCCAATTATTCTTCAGCATCATCTTACATACAATTTAGATTCTTTGAGATTTGGTCTGTCTGTCTGACTCAAGTGTTCCTTCAGGCATTAGGATTCTTGGCTTATTTCCTTGACCTGACATGGCCTTGTGAGAAAAATTTTGGCAGTTGTTTAGTGCCATCTAGTGGATAATTTGTGAAGAAAAGCTCTAAAAATCTTGTTTAACAAAAAGGCTTGTTGCATTTTATTTATTTTTAATAATACCACTGGAAGTATATAATTTTAATTTCAAATTTTATAAATTAGGACATAATAAAGCCATCAAAATTTTAAATCGTTTACTATTGCATTAAATAACTAGTTTTTTGCTTAGCTAAGGAACATACTTCAGATTGCCCAAATAGCTTACAATCACTCTCTTATTAAAAAAACATTAAAATTTTCACACCTAATTTAAAACTCTGCCACACATATTTTGCATTAATCAATATTTTAAAATTATACTATTCAGAAGAAGTGAGTTAATAGTGCTGCTAAGTATACAAGTGTTAATAACAAGAATGTAATTTCTTATAAAATTACTTACTTTGGAGAGCATATGATTTACTGAAAAATAAATATTTTAGGGAAATAACTTAGAATATTTTAGCATAACATTCATGATGTTAATTCTCTAAAATTTTGCTCTTCATTAGTTTCATAAACAAAATGCCAGTGTATATTCTGCCATTATGAAATAGAACATCTTTTAAAATAATCACTTTTGATAGCATAGCATAGAACTGTATACCAGTTAGTCAGCATCATCCACTGAATAGATGATGCTGTGTAGTGTTAAGTGGGTAGAAGACACACGTTGGTTGAGGACACTGATGCATGAGCATAGTTAAAAATATAGAAAGATGCAGACGCTAGAGCCCCTGGTATTGCAAATCTGAAGTTTTTTGTTTTTTCAACATCACAGCTTGCTAATAATGAGAGCTATGTGGCAACAAAATGAACTGCATTGCATTGTAAAATATGGGTCTTTGTTAAAGTAGTTGAGTTGATGCTTTTGAACTGTGGTGCTGGAAAAGATGCTTGAGAGTCCCTTGGACAGCAAGGAGATCCAGCCAGTCCATCCTAAAGGAAATCAGTCCTGAATATTCATTGGAAGGACTGATGCTAAAGCTGAAACTCCAATACTTTGCCACCTGATGTGAAGACCTGACTCAATAGAAAAGACCCTGATGCTGGGAAAGCTTGTAGGCAGGAGGAGAAGGGGAAGACAGAGGCTGAGATGGTTAGATGGCATCACTCACTTGATGGACATGAATTTGAGTAAGCTCTGGGAGCTGGTGATTGACAGGGGAGCCTGGCGTGCTGCAGTCCATAGGATCTCAAAGAGTCAGACATGACTGAGTGAATGAACTGAACTGAACTGAAACAATAGTTGGATGTTGATAGTGGTAATGATGATGCAATCACAGTGAGAATACTGGCATCATAACCTGCAAAGAAACTGCCATTGGATGGTTATTGATTTTCGTGAATTGCATCAATTGATCCTCTCCACAGATAAGTGAATTGATAGTAATAGTTCTTCCATATTACAGACTAGAGGAAAAGGGTACAGTATGGTTAAGTAACCTGTTAGAAATCATACAGCTAGAATTGTGTTGAAAGGATCGGGCCCCAGGTCTGCTCACACCTAGAACTCACACTCTTAATCGTGCTCTGTTGCTAATTTCAGCAGTTATAAATGAGTTTCAGTTTCACTTATTTATTTCATTTCACTCAGCTATAAGTGAATTTCTTGTTTTATGTGTGTGATTGAATCAGAAGGTTCTAGATTACCTTTTATATTCTACAATTCTGTCTCCGTGAAAGGATTTTTCGTAAAAGGCAAATATTTTGACCTTGTATTCTTTTAATCTCTAAAAATTCAATGGAAAATTCCATTTGTGAATTAGGATTTGCATAAAATTTGAATATTATACATATACTTGACACTGTCATCATTTGGGTTTCCGGGAAACTAAACTCCTTTCTTAATCCCAGAGACCCCCTTTGCATAAGTCTAGGCTTCATCACTCAAACAGAAACTGGCAAATGATGAAGACTTGGTCAATTAGATACTCTCACCCAGGACTCTGAATCATGGAAAATGATAAAAGGTAGAAGAGATGAGTACCACTCGCAGTGATGGTGATGCCTGGAGATAGTAGTCAGAGAAGACAGCCTGTGCAGAGCGGTCCTGCTAAAAGTTGATGTCCTTTCTGCTCCTCGTGTGCATGTGTGGTAAGCCACTTCAGTCCCTGTCTAACTCTTTGCTAACCTATGGACTACAGCCCACCAGGCTCCTCTATCTGTGGAATTCTCCAGGCAAGAATCCTGGAGCGGGTTGCCGTGCCCTCCTCCAGGGGATCTTCCCGACATGGTGATCGAACCGGCATCTCTTAAGTCTACCTGCATTGGCAGGCGGGTTCTTTACCACTGGTGCCACCGGGAAAGCCCTTTCTGCTCCCTGCCCCTCTTCTATTTTGCCAGCCTGGTTGAGCAGCCTCTTATCAATTCTGTGAACTTTAAAATGCTTCCAGTAAATCCTATTATCAGCTAGTTCTATTGCCTGCAGCTGCAAATGGTAACTGACTCCTCACTTCTAATGTTCACACAGTGACCCCTGTGGCTACTGATGTTTGCCAACATCAGAGAGCTTATTTGGGACTATCTCTAATGAATTATGTTTAAAAATATAAGTGTAACTAATTACGACTTTCTAGTGGCATACAAAGAACTTTCATGAGAAATTTTCTGACCTGACATCACTATCGTTCTTCTATATATCTCAGGATAAATATTATAATTTTCCTTCACTTACAGAATGATTATTACTGTTTTCAGTCTACTGAAGAGTGTGAGACTAAAATTATACAAGTGAAAGACTAAGATATCCTTTTTTCTCCCTGTGATATTAGACTGTGGATTTAGGAGAATGCAAGAATTTCCGCTGGGCTTCCCTGGGGGCTGAAACAGTAAAGAATCTGCGTGCAGTGTGGGAGACTTGGGTTCGATCTCCAGTCGGGAAGATGCCCTGGAGAAAGGAATGGCAACCCACTCTAGTATTCTTGCCTGGAGAATCCCATGGACAGAGGAGTCTAGTGGGCTACAATCCACAGGGTCACAAACAGTTGGACACAACTGAGTGACTAATGCTTTTTTTTTTTCCCCAAGAACTTTCCATTACTGCATTTTAGGATTTTATGGATGTGAGAGATAGTATAATATGATGCTGCTGTGGTATAGACTGTGAGCTCTGGAGCCACAATCAAGCCTAGATGTGAATGAATCTCTGCTCTAATTACAGTATGTAATCTTAGGCCAGTTACTTAACTTCTCTGTGCCTCCATTTCCCCAATTTAAAAATGGCAGTAATCACAGAGATTATTTTAATAATCTTACATCTAAGAAATTTAAGGAGTCAAAACTCTCATAATTTTTCATCAACACTTGGGATAAAGAAAAATATATATACACTTAATATATAAAACTAATGCATAGAAATAATTACTTATTTCTGTTAAGGAAGAAACAAGCTTCAAAAGTTACCTCTAAAGCTTTGCAGTAGCCTCTGTTTTCATTAATTAATAGACTGAAAATATATGAGTGTCAAACCAGGATTTAACATTAGTTTGGTATTCTTAACTAAAGACCTTATTTGAACTTCTCCAGTTTCTCTGCTAATGTCCTTTTTTTCTGTTTCAAGCTGAATAAGGTATATTTGGAAACCCTCTGTACAGTTTTTGCAAGTTTCCTATAAGTCTAAAATTAGTTCAGAATAAAGTCACTTTAAGTACGGAAAAGAAGCAAAAGATTAAAAGTTTAGAGGAGTAAAAATTGTGTTTTATTTTTCCCTCTAAACAAATATGCTGAATAAAAGTGATGACTTGGAACAACATTATGTCAAAAGATATTTTTGCACATAAATTGTAAAAATTTATTTTTAATTGAAGGATGATTGCTTTATAATTTATTGTGCTGGTTTCTGCCAAACATCAGCATGAATCAGCCATTTGTGTGAATAACCTCCCTCCCAGCTCCCTTCCTATCCCTCCCCTCTAGATATAAACATATGAAAAGATGCTCAATATCACTCATTATAGAGAAATGCAAATCAAAATGACCATGAGATATCACTGCACGCAGTTCAGAATGGCCATCACCAGAGAGTCTACAAGCAATAAGTGCTGGAGAGGGTGTGGAGAAAAGGGAGCCCTCTTGCACTGTTGGTGGGAATGTGAATGATACAGCCAATATGGAGATCCCTTAAAAAACTAAGAATAAAATCATATGACCCAGCAATCCCATTACACCTAAAATTTTAAGAGAGAAACTCTGAAGCTAGTCTTCCCATAACACTAAAGGGTTTATCGTAGACTTGGCAATATAGTAGTAGCAGAATGGTGACAGGTAAAATGATCAAGATCATGTTAGACTGACTACAACGAAATTTTAAGACAAGCTTCTGCTGCCTGCCTTTTCCAGCCAGTCCTTTACTTTCTGTCTAAATTCTTCTCACTATTTAATTGGCCTCTTCTACCTCTAGATCCCTTCCCTTTTGCAACACATTTTTTGGTTGATCTTCTAGGATACAGCTCTCTTGTACCATACCCCACTCTGAAATCGTCATTGTCTTTGAATTTCTTATTTTGTGGCCCATGGATGGATCACCTGAAAGGGTGTTAGGAATGCTGATTCATGGATGGAACCTCAGACCTGCAGAATCAGAATCCCTGGACACTGGTCTCAGAAATCCGCTTTCCAGAAATCATCCTAGGTCTAACCTGCAAGACCCCAAGGATATATCATTTGAATAAACAAGTTTGACACCTAAGACCTCTTACCACTTGCTGTGTATTCTCTCTCCCAGTGGGCCTGTCTATCTAGCTAAGAAGCTGGTCTTGTAAAAAAAAAAATTCTTTTTTGCATATTATTGAGCATAGCTTATGCTCAGTTAAATTATTTTGTTTAAATCACAAGTAGCTTTCTCACTAATTTCCTTCAGATTTTAACTGCAAAAACCGAGAAAGAAAGGCATGAAGCCCGATAGAGATGTGACATGTTTCCTGTCTATTCAGTTGTAAAATGGGGATAAAGATAGCATGTAGTCTTTAGAACAGCTGTGAAAATTAAGTGAGAATTAAACCTCTAGTGCAGAATAATCTCAATAAATATTGCTTTTTATTATCATTATCTCTGTGATTAATCTACAAGCTTTTTTTTTTTTTTAAAGAGCAAAGCTTGTGTTTTATTCAGTAGTGTGGTGGTGCTGGTTTAGTCGCTAAGTTGTGTCTGACTCTTGTGACCTCATGGACTATATAGCCCGCCAGGCTAGTCTAGTAACGTGTGACGTCATAGGAACTCAGTTCTTGAGTGGATAAGAGAATGATGAGGCCTTCAGATGATGAAAACATGAAAAGAAGGTAGAAAGAGAAGAACTGCAAGAATTTGCCTCTTACCTCATCAGGTTAAGAGGTCTTAGGTGTCAAACTTGTTTATTCAAACTATATATCCTGGGGGTGTTGCAGGTTAGACCTAGGATGATTTTCAGAAAGCAGATTCCTGAGACCAGTGTCCAGGGATTCTGATCTGCAGGTCTGAGGTTCCATCTGAGAATCAGCACTCCTAATACCCATTTCAGGTGATTCATCCATGGCTATAATCTCAATGTGCTCTAGATAGCCTCATTAAATTTAACCAAAACAACACTGAAAGAGAGAGATAAATTTGTCCATTTCCTCTGAAGAGGAAACTCACTTAAAGGATTTCCGTAACTTGTCTAAAGTTACGTAGGTGGCAAGGGGTGAAGTTGGGCTTTGAGAAAACCCTGGTTCCATGATGCTCTCTGTTCAGTGTAGCCTTGGCGGCCATGTTTGTTGGCGTGTTTGGTGTTGGGAAGGGCTGTGTTGCTCTTCTCACCTTGGGCATCATCAGTCCACGGGATTCTGTGTCACTCAGAGTCTAACAGGGTCAGTCAGATTACTTAAAATCTAATTTGAAGGACTGCATGCTTAATCCAATCAATTGTGTGCTAATCGGCCATTAAAATGGCTCACAGCACAGACCCCAGAAGCCTTGGGGATTCATTGGTCACACAAACAAGACCATCTGAGAAAGTGAGAGGGAATAACATCTTTTATACTCTCTGTTTGTTCCTACATTTCACTGCCCTCTCCCCCTTTTTTAAGCCCTTGCTAATTTTCTCTTCAGACAAAGAAAATTATTTTTTTCTTCTTTTAGCTTTATTGAGGTATAATTGACAAGTAGAAGTTGTAAATACTTAAGGCCTACAATGTGTTGATTTAATACATATATATTGTGAAGTGATTATCACAGTCAAGCTAATTAATGTAGCCATCATTTCTAATGGTTATAATTTTTTTGTGTGTGTATGTGGGGAGAACCCTTAACACCTACTCTCAGGAAATTTCAGTATATAATTTCAGGGTATAATTCAGTATTATTAACTATAGTTGCTATACTGTATATCTGATCTTTGGTTAGCTCTTTTCATAGTCTTTAGATCTCAGACAGTACTTTATATTCATCTCCAGGATTCACTTCTGTATGAACTTAAGGAAAGAAGTAAGGTGAAACTTGCTGGGTAATTTCTGGGTACTTTCATAACTATGATGTAAAAAAATGCTGACTATGTTATGTCACCTTATTCATTAAAAATTAGAAAAGTAAATTTATATTTATGTAGAGATATTGTATGCATGCATGCTAAGTTGCTCCAGTCATGTCTGAGTGTGCAATCCTATGGAGTGTAGCCCAGTAGACTCCGCTGTCCGTGGGATTCTTCAGGGAAGAACACTGGAGTGGGCTGCTGTGCCCTCCTCCAGGCGATCTTCCTGACCCAGGGATTGGACCTGAGTCGTTATATCTCCTGCATTGGTAGGCAGGTTCTTTACCATTGGCATCACCTGCGATGCCCTAGAGATACTGTATATCCCATATCAAAACTCAGAAGCAGTCAAAATAAATACTGGTGAATAGCATTGCCTGAAAGTCCACAAATTTCTACACAGAAAGATGCACTAAAACAAAGTCAATAACAAGCTGCAAAAAATGTTTTTAACATACAGAAAAAATTTATAAATATTCTTTACATATACTGAGCACTTACAAATTAATAAGATACTTACAAACACATGAAAAGAGAGATGAGCAAAGGCCATGAATATGAGTGTCATAGAAAAAAATGCAAGTAGTGAATATAAACAGAGACAGATGACCTCACTAATAATGAAACACATGGAAACTACAATAAAAGTGAAATATTTTTATCATTAGGTTTAGGCTATTAGCATATCTGAAAATTGGCATGTTTTTAGCAGAGCTACTTGAACCTGATGTAAGTATCCCCTTATGAGAAGAAACCTACGATTTTAAAAGAACACATTTAAATATATATGTATATAACATTAAAACATTTGAGGACTCTGCTGCTTTCCTTGCCCATTGGCCATGGAGACATGAGATCTTTTCCTGCCAGTGTTTCCTCCTTTTCCAGCTATTTTGAGAGACTTGTTCAATGAGTCTTATTGAGCATATGGTCAAAGCCCTCAGGGTGTTTGGAAGGAAAATTCAGATTTGAGGTATGCTGGATAGTCAAGAAGAAACATCTTTCTCTTTGGGTTCTTCCCGAAGGAGGTGAATAGATATTTTAAACCAGGGCATTTGAATCAGTGGAATGTGGTGCTTATGAGGGTGGTTCCAGTGACGGCTCTGTCACTTCCTAGCCGAGCTACTCTGGGCAACTGATGTGTTCCCTCTAAGCTTCAGTGTCTCGGTTTCTTCATATATTCTTTTATTCCAGGAATATATGCACCAGTGTAAGCGTCATATCTATTTCGCTGACTCCTGTCTAAGCAATGCTGGGAACGTAGTTCTCTAGGTACCACTGCTTGGTGACTCTGGAGGTCAGGAGGGAGAAGGGATCATGGCATTGTGAGGAGAGAAGACGGCTTGGAGGAGTTTGAGGAAAGTGTTCAGGAAGCTACAGATTATAAGAGAGGGACACCTGTAACAAAGCTCGGAGGGATAGGGAAAAACTCAACAGGAAAATCAAACCCTCTGATAACTGCTGTGGATCAGAGAACACTGTCCTCTCACAGGAGGAGCTGGGAAACAGCTAATATCTGGGTAAACAGAGAAACACAGTCAAAGGAATAAGGTAGATATATCTGTCTTGCAAGGGAAATAGACCCTAAACATAATTAGTTTAGGAAAAAAGTGCAGCAGACGTGACAGAGGGGTGCTGGGCTATGTTTTCACATGCACGCTTAAGTGTAGATATGCGTGTTTCTTTGTACATGTAAACATAAAATAATATCCAGCAGACTCTTGGTGGTGTTTGTTTTGTATGTGTGGAAAATGATGGGATAATAAGGGGTTTTGCACCACTTTCGTCATCAACAAAAGCAACAGGAATCCTACTTCATGGTAACCGCTTATGGAATATGACGATTCTAAAACGGATTTTAATCACCCAAAGGAAATGTGCCTTTTGTTTTATGTGCCTCTTTACTTCTCTTTTGAAAATTGATATCAATATTATTCTGTTCTAATGGAGATATATTTTATATGAAATCTGCTAGACAGGTCATGTTTTTGTCTTTGGCTCTAGCAAACATTTCTGTTTTCCCACCCCCACAGGAAAGAGAGGGGGAAAGCTACAGGGATAAATTATGACTCTTTGTGTCAAACAGCCGGGTCTATCGTGATTTAAGATCCCTGAATTGACTTGCATGTTTCAAATTCATCCTGTAATTGAATCAAGATTCAATCAAATATTCTGCAGCTTAGCTTGTGCCCTCATTGTTCTCCACAATTGTATTTGGGATAAAATATTCTCTACAGGGAACCTAAAATAACCAGGCCTCCAGAGATGTCCATAAAGTGCACAAGTACATAACAACAGATGAAAATTCTGGAAAAGTAAAAGTAGGTTTACCAAATGTTAATGTATGATGTTGCACTCAGTCGCTTCAGTTGGGTCTGACTCTTTGCGACCCCATGGACTGTAGCCCACCAGGCTCCATTGTCCATGGGCTTCTCAGGCAAGAGTACTGAAGTGGGTTGCCATTCCCTTCTCCAGGGGATCTCCCCCTACCCAGGGATTGAACCTGTGTTTCTCATGTCTCCTGCTTTGGCGGGCAGGTTCTTTACCACCAGCGCTACTTGGAAAGCCCAGTGTATCACGAGGCAGAGACATCGGAGCCACCTTCCCTTTCTGTCCAAGTGGTCAGCCTTCTCCAAGGTGGGGCTTGATGCACTGGAAGATTTGCTCCTGGTCTTTTTCTCTTAAAAAAATAAATCTTAGGGTGTCTGCTTCTGATGTGATTCTAAGAAAATGTCCCTAACGAGTCCTTCGAACCTTCATCTGTTTTCATCCTTATTGCCTATGCACTTTGCAATAGAAAATGCCCCGTGAAAAGGCTAGAGTGGCATCTATTGATTCGTCCAGTTCTTCCAGTTCACACGGGTCATGTTTATGAACTGCCCTGTGTGTGCCCACCCACCACTCCCCCCACACTGAATTTAACAGGGTTGGCTCTCTGCCATTCTGGCTGTCAGAAGCCCTGTAAAACCAGTAGAGTGCCTGTGATGGGAAGATTGGACCATGAGCACTTCAGTCCCTCAGGACTTCCAATTAATCGTCCCAGGTTATTGGGCAATATAATTGCATAGCTATATATGCAGTGCTTATAAGCAATGCTGATGAGTGCTGGTTAGTTATAATTCCTTATGACACAGAAAATAATCTTTGAAAAGCCAGTCCAGAAGGAAAAAAAACAACCAGTAGATGTCTCTCTGGTGCTTCAGTTCATTCATTTTCCTGTGTGGTTAGCCACAGATGTCTGTGGATTCAGAAACAGTGGTACGAGGGAAGATTTGCATCTCTTAGTTTGGACAGGTGGAAGGAGGGCCCTAAGTGCCCTAGAAACATACCCAAACCTAGCCATTAGCAGTTGCACTTCTGATCTCATCTTTTTAAAAAGGTGTGTTTTACTTACAAGATGAGCAGTTATGAAATGTTGCACATATTTTTGCAAAATGATCACAGTGGTGATTTGGGGAATGTGTATCCAAGTAGGGATTCCCAGGTGGCGCTAGTCATAAAGAACCCATCTGCCAATGCAGGAGACGTAAGAGATGAGGGTTCCATCTCTGGGTCGGGAAGATCCCCTGGAGAAGGAAATGGCAACCCCCTCCAGATTCTTGCCTGGGAACCCCTCAGACAGAGGAGCCTGGCGGTCCACAGGGTCACAGAGTCGGACAGGACTGGAGCAACTTAGCGCGCACAACCCGCACGAGTATCCGGGCGAAAGATGGTCGTCCTGAGAAAAAATATTTCGTTGCCTCCTCAACAGTTCCAATCCCTGAATAGCAGAGAATGTGGCACTTTGAAAGGGAAAAGGAGGCCATGAAAGGAACCCGTTGACAGTCCTGAAGACAACGTGGAGGGGCTCCAGGGACCCTGGACTCCCCGCTTCCTGTCTGTTCCCCCTGAACATCGTTCTCCAGATTGTGTTCTGTGTTGGGCCCCTGAGGTGGGCAGGTGCCCTTTCTGCAGGGCTGGGAACCTGCCGCTGGGGAAAATCACGAGTCCCATCCAACGCTGTTTAGCACTTCAGGGACAAGAACTTAGAGATTTCATATAACTACAGCAATTGCCCTGAATCCATTTTGTAAATGGGATATTTGAAGAGCAATCACTGTGAAGTGGGACTTGCTTGCCCTCTAATAAGGAAAGCAAAACAAAAAGATGAGCAACTCACTTTAAACAATGGATATATTTCTGTAAAATATAGAATCTTAATTTTTCTCTTTGTGAGTTTACCATGGGGAGTGTATAAATTTATATAATTATATATGCATGTATAATTATATAAATTGTTATACATAAGTTTAGTAAAGGATTCCTTTGACAGTCCTTTTGTGAATTAAGTGAATAACAACCCTTAATATGTATTTTCTGTAAGTATGATTTTAAAATTACAATATTTATTGGGATGGTTATAGAGTCACATGCAGTTGTAAGATGTAATACAGGGAGATGCCATATTCATTTTGCCCAGTTTTCACCATTTTGTGAAACCACTTTGATGTCATGAGCAAGATGTTGATACAACCCACCAATCTCATTCAGTTCCTCTGTTTTACTTGTGCTCATATCTGTGTGTGTGTGTGTGTGTGTGTATGTGTGTGTTCAGTTCTGTAGTTTTACAGTGTTTTAGTTTGTGTGTCCACCACCAGGACCCAGATGCTGGACAGTTTCAAACCCACAGGATCCCTCCTGTCGCCCTTTTATAGTTATGTTCACCTCCCTGCAGCCGCTTCTTGACACCCCCTTCACCCAGGGTTACCAAACCTTGGCAATCCTTAATCTATCCTCCGTTTCTCCAGTTTTATTTCTCAAATGCTATATAAGCAGAATCAAACAGTATATAGCCTTTTGGGACTGGCATTTTTCACACAACATGAATCCCTGGAGATTCTTGGAAGTTTTCAGTAAAGCAATAGTTTGCTTCTCTTTATTTTTAAGTAGCTTTTCCAGGGATATGTGTATTCTCCTGTTAAAGAACTTTGGATCAGATTCTAGTATTTTGCTACTACAAGTAAAATGGCTCTGAAATACACATACAGATTTTTGTATGAACATTAGTTTTCATTTCTCTGAGATTCATGCTCAGGAGTAAAATGCTTATTTATATGGTATGTTTAACTTTTGTGCAACTTTCTAAACTGCTTTCAAGAGTGACTGGATCCCACCTACAAAATATGAGTGGTCTAGATTCTCCACATCCTTTTCAGCATTTAGTATTGCCAACTTTTAGCTATTCTGATAGGTGTATATGAATATCTCATTGTATTTTTAATTGCATTCCTCTAATAGCTAATGATGTTTGAGCATCTTTTCATGAGCGTGTTTGCTGTCTACAAAACCTCTTTGATGAAATATCTCTTTGTGACCTTTGTCCATTTTTTCATTGGATTGTTTGGGCTTTTTTACTGTGAGTTTTTAAAATATTTTATATTTCATACATACTGATCCTTTGTTGGGTATGTGGTTTGTAACAATTTTCTCCCAGTCTATAGCTTGTATTTCCATCCTTTCTGTTTTACTCAACACTTAAACCTTGCTCACCGTAGAAGCCTCAGCCTAATGTAATGGTGCCATCCTCCATAAAACCTTAAACACATTCACCTCTTCTTTAAAATCATGGCTGGATACAAATCTGGAGGTGTCACCAGAAATTTGGGGAACAGAGGCATGGCTAGAACTCTCAGGATGGACTTACAGCCTGAGAGTGTGTCCCATGAGAATACCCCAGAAGGCTCCCAGTGCAAAAGAGGACCTTAGAATCAAGCAGCAAGGATGGTTTTATAGACGCCGGCATCTTCCTTCATTAGCCACAGCAGGGCTTGCTCACTGCAATCATGAATAAGGAGGCAGTGTTGATGCAGGACTGAGAGCTGTGTACCCCACCTATTAGGCTTGTAGTGCCCTGATTTAGAAACTGTGACGTAGTGTTCAACTTGAATTTTATAACTAAAATATTCCAGGTTTTCTGGATCTCGGCTGGACTAGACCAGTCTACTATGGGTTCGCAGCTTCTTCCCTAATGACAAGGATTAAGTCCTTGAGTACAGGTGAGGCTCCATCCTCTTAAAAGAATTTTTTTCAGTCGGACACTCTCAAATTCCATGCCACAGATTTATTTCAGCTTTAAAAACGTAAAATAATAGCAAGAACATTCCTCTAACTTTTCAAAAAGTCAACAATTATGAATCCTCATGTTCCTACCACACAGCCTCAACAATGGTCAGATCATTTCCCCAAGGTTTTGACAATGACTTTGGCAAATTTCTGTCATGTCCTCCTGAGGTCTTTTTTCTTATCTTTCCTCCTCTATTTGGTCTATATTCTGCATTTTCCCATGAAGACCACACTTAGTTTGAACCCTGGACACGGTTCAAAGTCATTAGGTGCCTTAGTGTTTCTTATGCAATCTATGGTTAAATAGCCAAGACATTCCACAGTAATAGAATGTGCATTTGAGAAGTCTTGACTGGTGGATAGTGAGGCTCATGTCAACATTTAATAAGAAGAGAGGAAAATCATGAGAGAGGTCAAAAAAGAAGACTTCCTCGCCAAGAAATCAGATATAAATAAAAAATAAGACTCTCGGGTCTTGTGCACTGTAATAGTTTGTCAAACCCAAGATGAGAGCCACAGTTGAGAATGTTGGAAGGAATTAGATTCAAATTATGGCTGAGTAAAGACATGCAAAACAAATCATCCATCTGAGGAAAAGCACATAATACAGTAAACCTGCCTTCCAGGACTGGTTGCCTGGCAACCAAATAGGGATATATGGTCACTGGAAAAGTCTAAGCCAGGAAGGAAGCGGGTCAGTGACCGTGGAGGGGTGAGGGAGCTTCCACGGCAGCAGAGTAGCAATAGCATTTCTGAGGGAAATTAGCCAGCAGGAAGATGCCTGGAGATTTAAAGGGGAATAGGATCATAGATATTAATCAGAAGGGATCTATCTGCTGACACTTTTCACATTTCCAGGGAAGTTTTATAGTTTTGAGGAAAAGTAGGTTATGGGATTATTTGCGTAAAGAGATCCTTAGCACTCCCAGAGTACAAGTATGTTTGAAATTTTCTGAAGACAACTGAAGACCGAAAGGAACCAGTGAAGGATTTTTGGTTTCAATCTTAAACAAACCTTTCATTCCATGTTCAAAAGGCTGTAGGAAAGAAAATGGAAAGGAAAAGGACCATTTGATATTGAAAATAATTCTTCACAACTCCACACACTCACACATTCCTGTATAGACTAACACACATCCAGGATCACTTTTTGGAGAGTCCAACTTATAAATAATTGTTTCCATTTAGTTCATTCAGACTGTTAAATACCATAAATTGTGTAGCTGATAAACAACAGGAATTCCTCACAGTTCTGGAGGCAAAGAAGTCCAGGTTAATTAACACATCTATCACCTCACATATTTATCTTTTTTATTTTGGTGGGAACATTTCAGTTCTACTCTCTTAGCAGATTTCACTGATATGACAGGGAAGCTTTTGAATTTTGTCCCATGTGAATGTGCTAGTTATTTTAAAATAGGACAAAAAAGAAGTTCAAGGTCAAGATGCTGGCAAATTTGGGGAATGGTTAGGGCCCACTGCCTGGTTCCTAGACAGCTATCTTTCCCTATATCCTTATATATCAGAAGGGTGACGGAATTCTCTGTGGCCTCTTTTATAAGGGCATGAATTCCATTCATGTGGGTCTAAACCCTTCCCAAGGCCCCATCTTCAAATAACATCGTATTGGGGATCACATTTCAGCATATGAATTTTGGGGAGACACACATATTTATTCTATAGCATTTTCCTTCCTACTGTACTTATTGCAATGGAAGCCATACAAGGAATGATAAGGTAGTCTCTGCCCTCAAGAGAATTGTAACATAATTGGGAGAAGAAAGCTTAAATAGGTGAGAGTATTCAATAAATGAAGAAAGAAGAAAGAGATGAATAAACATTCATGAAGTGTTCTATGAACTACATAGTATTATGTTCTATGTATGTTAATGACTTCACATATTTTTTTATTGACATTGATGGATATTTAAGTTAATGTTTCTCAATTCCTTTTTTGTATGGACCCCTTTAAGTGTCTGATGAAAGCTATGAGCCCCCTACAAAATGAAATGAGAATATATACATATATAATATTTTCTCACAATATTCAGGAACTTTTTGGACTGCTGAATTTGATCCGTGGGATTCAAGTTAAGAAATTCTGTTATTAGACTTACGGAGCATTGCTTTCCATTGAAGAACAAAACCGACTCTTAAAAGTTTACATGCTCAAATGTCTCCACAAAGTCTTACAGTGAGTAAGTAACCCATTTGGGGATAAAGCACCATCTTCATTATATATAGGAAATATCTCTAGTCAAACCATAAAAGGAAAAATGAAGTATGAAACTGAGATAAAATTACATTAAACCTTACAGAAATGTATTAGAAACTTTGCAAGAGGGCTATAAGATATCTCTAGGAAGTTGTTACCATCTCTAGGACAGATTCCCTCTTTTTTCACTAGAGCTTTTCCCTATTAAATATTGATAAAATCTTTCTGGAAATTTTAATGAAAGTTCTTAAACTCAGTGTTTAGATTTTTTTTCCCATTCTCAAGCCAAAGAAATTCATTCACAGTAACTCTAGCAGATAAATAAATCAATTAATTAAAGAGCTTTCAAAGTAAAGATAAAGGGGGTATCTCATGGAATATGCGAAAAGGAAGCATGGACCGCCTGAAACAGAGAACAAAAGAGGTGGTGAGGGACCTGGGGTGTGATTCTCACCTCTCTCCTCCTTAGATTCACTGGCTCTCATGGGAATCTGATGTGTGCTCAGATGTGTTCTGAGCGCATCTGGGATGATGACCAAATCTAGCTCCCAAGTCACCTTGTTCTTACTTCTAGCAGTTAGAAACACCTGACATATATCTTTCCTGATCTCTTGATTTCCAAATTTTACTTCAACATCCTGGTAGAGATCATTTTAGTTGTTGAGTTTGGGTCAGTTTTTACCTTTCATCTAATCAGCGATCGTTGGGTGGGGGGAAAGGCAGAGATCAGCCATTAACAACTTGTTAGGGATCCATCTTGGGGGTGCCTAGAATATGGGAGCAGTGACCCCAAAAGGTTTCTGTAAAGGGCCTAATGGTTATTTTAGGATTTGTGGGTCAGATGGTCTCTGTCATGGATACACAACCTCTTGTTGTAACCCCAAAGCAGCCCTACTTAATATATAAACAAATGAAAGCATCTCTGTTTGGATGAAAGTTTATGGGCACTAAAGTTGAACTTCCTATAATTGCACATATCACAATATATTACCCTCCTTTTGCATTTTACCCCTAGCTATTTAAAAATATAAAAATCATTCTTCATTTCCGAGGTATACAAAAACAGGTGGCAGGCCAGATTTGGCCAATGACTCATGGTTTGCAAACTCTTGGAGTGCTCTCTTCCACCTGGTGACTTGGAGACCCATGCTTTCTTCATCTTTTCATGTCCTGATCTTAGCATGCGACTTCCAAGGTTGCCACAGCAACGGGAAAGGAAGAATGGAGGGAGCACACAGACTCTTAACTGTCTGGACCGGAAGTGACCCACATCATAAATGTCTTCTCACAATCCGCTGACCAGTGCGAGTCACGTAATCCTAGACTAATTACACGAGACGTTGAGAGATACAGGGCAGCAGACAGACAGCTGGTGAGTAGCAACAATCTATGCCACACTACTGAACCAAGTAGTGGCCAATAACTTGTCTTTATGACTATTAATCAAATATACTGCATTTCTGTTTATTTTTCATTGTACATCTGGATGCACATAACCTCAGAAAACTCCCCCCCAAGTAATATTACTATAAAACTAATGCGTATATATGTAGTATAGAAAACTTAATGAATGTATGAAATAGAATTCAATTCATTTTCATTTCTTATATTACTTGATAATATTTATGTCTATTGCTATTTCTGCCTTATTGAATGCCAAAAACTGTATTTTATGCTCATCTTATCATTAAAAAACCTCTGCAACTCACTGAAATGAATAGAAAACATTTTCCACTACTCAGTAGCAGATGCCACTCAAAATGCCTGTGCAAAAGTAATGTCCACTTTTGCAATGTTGTAGTGCCTACATTTTTCCTATTAGTTTACTTGGAACTTTACCTTCTTAATTGGTTACATCCAAATTCTTTAATAATCTGCCTGGTAGCTAAACTTCTCCACCAGTTGACCTCATCTCACTTATTACCCTGGCGTATAGCCTTCGGTTCACATAGCTCACCTCTTTAATATTCTTTTTTTTTTGGCCACGCAGCATGTGGAATCGTTCCCCGATAAGGGATCACAGCTACACACCTGCATCGGCAGTACAGAGTAGTAACCCCTGGACCACCAGGGAAGCCTCTATCATTCTTGGTTTGTTTCTTTAATGTTCTACTATGTGAAACTCTGCTTTCTACCACTGCCATCACTTTCTGCCTTCCTCAGCTTACATTTCATTCATATCACATTTTACATTTTCCTGTTCTCTGAAGTCTTACCAGATTAGCCTCACCTCATGGAAAGTGAAAGTGTTAGTGGCTCGATCATGTCTGACTCTTTGCAACCCTATGAATTGCAGCCCACCAGGCTCCTCTGTCCATGGGATTCTCCAGGCAAGAGTACTGGAGTGGGTTGCCATTCCCTTCTCCAGGGGACCTTCTCAACCCAGGAACTGAACCTGGGTTTCCTGCATTGCAGGCAGATTCTTTACTGTCTGAGCTGCCAGGGAGGCTGTTCCTGTTTTTGATTTCTTCACACCACTGAGGATCGGAATCATTCTATCAGTTGTTAATGATACAACAACATACATTTTAATGTAATTTCTTTAAGTCTTATTTCCACATTTAGATTTTAGTCTTCACAGCGACAGGGCTAGTCTGTTTCCAATTCAACACAAAATATCCTACATAAAATTCTCTTATTTTTTATACTAATCAATTAGACTAGAAGGGAAACATTAAAAATTTTTGAACTAAAAATATTATCAAATGTTATTTATACATATTGCTGAATTTGAAGGAATTTTTGGTGATGAGTCTGTTACTGAAAAGTGCTATGTGGAAGACAGATGGTTCGTGCAATAAGGGTGTATTCTAAAAGCATTTATAATCATTTAATCTAAAGCTGTATTCACCAGAATGAGCTCAAACGTGTACATGCATCATTTTATGGGGAATGTTCTGTAGCACTGCACGCAAATTAAAGATGTAGTAGACACGGAGTTTTGAAAATAGAGTTGAAATTGATTTGACACTTTTCTCCAAGAATTCTTTTCACCTTCTTAGGAAAGAAATTTGTGATCAAAATTATTCATTTTCTTAGATAAAGAAGACAGGAGTCACAGTGAGGCGTGTCCACGTGATAGCTTTCGTAAGACGAGAAATAGCCCCAAAGGGAAAGTAGAGATCAGAGTGCAAGGTGGGTGAGATAGTAGCTAAGCAACACACTACAGAATCAGGGCCTGTAAATGGTAATTACAACACCTGACATCCGGTAGTGCTTTTCCAGCTGAGAACTCAAAGTGTACCCGGGCTAATAGCTTGGTCCCAAACCAAGTCATCCACCCTCAATTTAGTCATCTGAGAAATGAAGACGGAGTCGTGGCCTACTAACAGTTATACAGATAGCTTCCACATAGAAGAGAGATGAAAGGAAATTAATTCAGGATGTGAGCAAGCCTGATGACTCAATATTAAAATGAAAGAAACAAGAAGAAATATCAGAGACATACCAGAAAAAGCTTCTGATTTTTCAGAATTCTCTCAAATTGCTTCAGACTCTCATTTCAATGACTTCTAATGATGTAATTTCAAAAACTGTTAGCTCTCAAACATCTTGATCCAATAGAAAGTAGTCTCAAGTTTCATCAAGGATCATACAGAGAATTGCTTTTAAAGGTTAAATTATTTTAGATTTAATTGAAATACAGACCTTCTAATAGTAGAACAGTTTATACTAGAAAAATAAAAGACATTTTAAATATAAAAATAAACACTTTTCATTAGCACATTTGTGCTATAGCCAAATTAAAAGAACTGATTTTAGAATAAGCCTAACTTAGAAATTAGGTTAAAGCTCTAGCATTGATTATTCCACACCTCAGTGTCCTTGCTAATTTTCTTAATTATAAACTGGGTTGAACATCATTGCACAAAATATTAATTTCTCTCCAGTATTGAATCACCGTGAGGGTGATGGGATGTGTCACTCATTCATTCAGCTCAGGTCTGTATTAATTTATTGGGGTTTGTGTCTGCCAAATTAGGGATTCCTTCATCCTCTGGCCAGAGAACACCTTGGTTCTTTTCACTGCAATGAAAAGGAAATCTCAGACAACAGGAGACGATCCTCAGAGAGTATCACCCTCCCCCATTCTTTTTTTAAAGTAGTTTTAGTTATGTACTCGTGTTTGGCTGTGCTGGGTCTTTGGTGCTGTGCAGGCTTGTCTCCGGGTGCGATGCGCAGGCTCCAGAGTGCGTGGGCCTTGGCAGTTGCTGCCCGAGGGCCCAGCGGTTGTGGCTCCCGGCCTCTAGGGTACAGCCTCAGGAGCTGTGCTGCAAGGGCCCAGTGCTCTGTGCCGTGTGGGACCTTCCCGGCCCAGGGATCGAACTTATAGCTCCTGCACTGGCAGACAGATTCCCTACTACCGGGCCACCAGGGAAGCACCCCGCTCCCTTGTTCTCTTCTGAGAGTAACGGCCAAACATCTTTAGTTCTTCCCTCATTGTTATCTGGCCTTTATCGGAAGGTGGGAAACTTCATGCATTTGGAGCATTTTGGGCTCCTGAACTGACAGATTTCTCATCGGTGGGATTCAGAAGACCAGGAGTTTGCCATTTCCCTACAACTAAAGCCCTAGCGGTTCAGATGACCTTTTTAACAATCCTAGCAACCCCTCTGATCTGGTGTGGCTGGTAACTCAAGAGCTGTGACCTCCACTCAGATGAAATTCCACTAGATCTGTTACTTTATTTTGATGAAAAGGGGCACATCTTCCCTCTAGAAATCTGATAGATACCTATGTTAAAGAAATACTTCTCTAGACTTTCTAATCATCAGAATATATTTCTGGAGATTGGAGGATGATATTCTTCCTCAGTGAAGATACGTAGATTTTTTTTAATTGCAGGTCTAAACTACTTTGCCTGGAAGATATTCATTGCTCAAATATTTCCTTAATGGAAAAGTCTTCCCTGATCATCCTTTATAAAATACTTCACATACCTGTACTATCATTTTTACTTGTGCCCTTACTCTGATTTTTTCCCTCGTGGTTCATACTCTCATCTGAACTCTGTGTGTGTGTGTGTGTGTGTGTGTGTGTGTGTGTGTGTATTTGTTAACTTGTTAATGCCAGAGTAGAAATAAACTTCATAAGAACAGAGACTTTGCTTATTTATCACCTAGATTAATGATTAGTAACAGTGGATTCTTAGCACACATTGTCTAAATAGATGAATACATGAATGGATGGAAGGCTGGATGGTGGACGGCAGTGTTTGGTAGTCTTCAAATGCACAACAGAACCAATGTATTCTGTAGAAGCCCTTACCCTTAGAGAAAGTGATTAGTGAAATATCATAGCAGGCAGAGGACCTGACATTAGCTTTGAAAGATGTAGACAGTCAAGGAAAAGGGAAAGGAGAGCCTTCCAGAAAGAGAGCCAATTGTTTCATTATAGGTACAAAGTGGGGATACGTGTGTGTGTGATGGCTGAAGACCAGAAGTAGCCATCAGGATTCATGTAGGGAATGTTATAAGTATTGGTTGGAAAGGTAGGGTCAAGCCAATTTTTAAAAGACCTCTGATGCTTGAATGAGGAATGGGAAACAACATAAAAAGTGAGTAAATCAAGAAGATGAAGTTGAAAATAGAGAGGATGGATTGGAGACACAGGAAACTAAAGAAAAGAGCAGTTGGGAGCTATCTCAGTGATAAAAACTCAAGTGGTAAATTTCAGTTTTCAATAATGAAAAGGAAAACAATTTTTAAAGGCAGGTGCATACAGAAAATAGTATAGAAGGGAAATCAAGCAAATCAATATCATTTTTTTCCACATCTTCAGGAAAATAACAGAACCCATCTTCTTCATTAAGACACTAAACATATTTAGTTGTGTAACACTTTACAGTCATCATCTAATAATTCAGAGTAGTAAAAGGAATTATTTTAAAAATTGACATTGAATAAAACAAATCTTCTGGTTTATTTTTGTGATTTTTAAGTACTGTTTATGGTCTTCACATTTTATTTAATCAAAATAAAAAACAGAACCAGATGATTATACTCCCTATGGCTGAAGGCTTGGCAAATTGCCACAGATCAGGATTGGTTCTCATATTGCTTGGATATTTTTGAAGGATGGATCATATAAGATTTGAAAATCTTCTTAAGCACTATAAAATCTGTGGAACTCTAGTCAAAAGTATCATCAAGAATTAGGAAGAAAAGACACCGAAGAGCAAGAGAAAAATTTGATGTCTTTCAGGAAACTTTATCTTTAATTAGATTTCTTTGGTTATCCAAGCAAATAAGAAAGAAAATTTTAAGAAGAAGATATAAAGAAAGAGGGCTTAAATAAGATAGACAGTGAGTTTTTTAGTTTATGCTGGCTGAATCCTATGACCATTTTCAAATTATTCAATTACACTAAGGCACGCTGTATCTTTTAAGTCCTTTTGGGAATTTTACATGGTGAAGAGTCTGTCTTCCAAGCTGTTGGAATGATAAATCTTGATCTGAAGATAAGCTAAAGTATTATTTTTTCAATGAATTTAGCTGTGTTTTCTACATATGCCTACTCACTATAGTCATCAGTTTTACAATCAAGTGGCAATGCATTTCATTTACAAATATTGAAGTGGAATTAGACTTTGTAATGCTCTACGGGACTGGTGTATTTTCTCTTAGCAAAGTCATGCCTGTTAAAGTACTGACCTTCACTGTGAAATTCTGTTGATGGTTAGTGCTCTATTTTAGATGTTATTATTAAGAAAGATTTTACTAATCTCTTATATTTGTTTTTTCTTTTAAAAAATCAGAAAAGTTAGATAAACTATCACAGAATATCTTTGACACCTTTGAAGGAGATCTCTTATTTGGGACACTAAAGGATCAACTCTAAAATTTAAAAAATTACAAATTGGATTACATTAAAATAAAAAGAAATATTCTCCAAAAGATATCTTTAAGAAGTTAAAAAGCAACCCACAGAATGAGATCAGATACATGCATATGTAATATATATGTATATATACATATGTATAAATATAAGTAAGAAATAACTCAATAGAAAAGAGGATATTTAAATGACAAATCTATGAGAAGGTGCTCAACTATATTTGTTATTTTTTAAATGCAACTTAAATCATAATTAGATGTCACTAAATAACCACCAGAATGATCAAATATAAGGCTAATAATACCAAGTGTTGGCATGAATGTGGAGTAAACTGAATTCCATACCACAGGTAGGAGTGGGAATTGATAAAAATCACTTCTGAAAACTGTTTGGTGACATCTTTTCAAGGATAACATAAAATCTAGAGCTAGAAGTTCTACTTCTGGGTATAGCTAGCAGAAATGTGTGCATGTGTTAATCCTCCAAGAGACGTGTAAAAGAAAGTTCAGTGCGCTACAGTTTATATTACTCCTAAACTAGGTCACTACCCAAATCACCATCAGCTGTAGATTGGATAAATACATTCTGGAATATTCACTCAGTGAACAGTATTGAGAATAAAAAAATCTGAAGCTACTATAAAGATGATTCAAAATCATAATATTGAGCAAAAAGCCAGATATTAAAAAATTACCAAGCATACAGTTCCTTTTATATAAAATAGCAAAATAACTAAAAATAATATTAGTTGTCAGATGTCAGGACAATGATTACCTTTTGACAGAAGAGGACATTTCTGTTTGGAAGGAAACCAGAAAGTCTGAGCTGTGGGGGTCATTCTGTTTTGTGATCTGACTGCTCTTACTTGCCCATCTTGTGGAAATTCATTCCATGTCCCTACGTGTGCATGTACCTGTGTGTAAAACATACAGTATGCTCAGTGAAAAGTTTAAAGTATCTTAGCCAAGTTAGATGTGACTAAATTCCAGCAAAAGATTCACAAAATAGAGAAGTAAAATGAAGCATGTCATTTCCCCTTCCCCACTCCTCCCTTAATTTTAATCTTTCTCCAGAAACAATCACATAAATGGTTGCACATCCTTCTACCCCTACCCATAGTATTTATACACATAAACTTACAAATAATAGTTTGAAAATGTAAATTGAGTTATATTTTATGTACCGTTCCTTGATCAGTAATATCAAGTTTCTCTTTAAAAAGATTAGCAATATAAAATGCCACCAATTAAGTATGACAATGAATGACTTTTCCTACATTCTTGTCACTTATTTATGGAATCAACCTTTTTAATTTTTGATAACGAGATGGACAAAACATGCCAAGACTTGGGTTCTTAGTTCCCTGGTTGGGAAACTAAGATCCCTTAAGCCTTGTGGTATGACCCCCGTCCCCCAAAAAAGGTGTTTCTTAAAGCTTTGAGAGGCATGGCTGAAGATCCATCAGAGAAGATACTTCTGCTACTTTTGCAATATTCGAATTAGCCATGGCAGGATCTGTGCTAAATTAACCTGAAGATAGGATAATTCCAAGTCTAAAGCTTTTACTGAATTGGCTGGCATTCAGTTCAATTCACTTTTAAGGGAAAAGTTCATGCTATTTTACAAGCAGAGAGGAATATGGCATAAAAATATGTGAATTTATGTAATAAAATAGAGATCTTATGTCTAAAATAAAATTTATGTAATAAAATATGTATGGCAAAATTGAGTGATATGTAATTCTAAACAGGTGTGTTTTAAACATTTTTTTCTTTTATTCTGCAATTTTTAATTTTTAGAACTGAATAGATAATTGATCCTCTTCTTCATATATGCAGTCTTTTCTGACTTTATTTGGGGGATTCAGGTAATGATTACCTTATTTGTATCGATTATCAATAGATAATTGATCCTCTTCTTTGTATATGCAGTCTTTTCTGACTTTATTTGGGGGATTCAGGTAATGATTACCTTATTTGGTCATTAGGTACAAATGACCAATTAGTTGGTCATTTATAAGTTAATTTATAATTTAAGTCATTAAATAAGTGAAGGGATTTTGAATGTGTAGGGGGTGGGAAGTCACCAAGTCAATCAAATACTTATCTCAAAAGGCAGAGACCTAGGCTCAGGAAGTTAAAGGAGGATCTTCAGGGAGGATGACTTTAAAATGGGACAAATTCTGTGAAATAATAGTTGAAGGTTGGTGGACGCGACAAGGAAGGATCTTGGAGATAGTGTTGAGAAGCAAACGGTTGTTTGAAAGAAAGTTGTTTGCCCAGGTGAACAAACATCCTGGACAAATGAGTTGGCAAGAATTTTCTGAAGTGAACGTTGACTTTTAATTTTCTTGCTTTATGCTGTTATCTGGGCAAGAATTTCTCAGAATAAAGAATCAAGTCACGTTGACCCAAGAGTTCTCAGTTCGCAGTCCCAATAGTTGAGTTGTTTAGAAGCAGATGATGTTAATTCGCAAAGGGGAATTTAGTTGGCAATAAGCTGGATAAATAAGGCAAATTTGATGATGGAGAATCTTGAAGGACAGGTTGAGAAATTGAGCTATTATCTGAGTGTTAAATTCAGTGTAAGGATATTCGATTTTTAGTCTTGATTTGTTGCTGTTAAGCTGTGACAATATTGGCCCCATCTTCAGTTTTCTCTTGAGGTTACCTCCAAAACACTCAGTTACTGATTCTGCTTGACAGATCATCAGTCAGCTCCATTTGGGTTCTCGTGTTTCTGCTCCCTGAGGCTTCCCAATTTCTCACCCAGGCTCTGGCTCCAAATAACACTTCCATGTAGTACATCATAGGGCATGGAATTTGATGTTCTCGGAAGATGCCAGTGTAGCCAGGTGACGGAACTGGAAGTGTGGCAGAGTTAACTCCCTTGGTGTAAACTTTCAGGAGTAATAGAAAGGGAAGCAAGAAGGATCCATTAGGTAAACTCTCTCTTCCCCTCTCTCTTTTGGGGTATGGTACGGATGTCTGAAGTCATCTTGCTTCACTGAGCACGTATATCTGCAGAGTAACCAGCTTTGTTTCTCTGAGCTTGGCAATCAGCGGTCCACATGATGATACATCATTGTCCATCTGCTTTCTGTCCTTCCCTATCTCACTTTCCTTACTTCCATTAACCTGGAAGTAACCTGGTGGCTCAGATGGTAAAGAATCTGCCTGCAGTGCAGAGATCCAGGTTTGATCCCTGGGTCGGGAAGATCGCTTGGAGAAGGAAATGGCAACGCACTCCAGTGTTCTTGCCTGGAGAATTCCATGGACGGAGGAGCCTGGTGGGCTGTAGTCCATGGGGGTGCAAAGAGTCGGACGTGACTGAGCAACGAACACAGAGCATTAAGATTTCTAGGAAACACAGGCTAATACAGTGAGCTTAAAGCATCGAATCTCTGTGGTCTCTAACTGTAATAACTGTAAAATGGGGAAATTGAACTAAATTATTTCTATGATTCTTCTAAGGTTTAAACTTCCCAGATAGCTCAGTGGTGAAGTAGCCACCTGCCAATGCAGGAACTGCAAGAGACAGATCTGCCCTGAGCCGGGCAGATCCCCTGGAGGAAAAATGGCAACTGACTCCAATATTCTTGCTGGGATAATCCCATGGACAGAGGAGCCTAGTGGGCTGCTGTCCATGGGATCACAGAGTTGGACACTACTGAGCACTCACACATGCATATACCATTAGTATAATTTAATCACCTAAACTTTTGAGCAAGGAAGTGTGGTAGAAAGCTGACCCTGGTGGCACAGCAAGGATTTTTGGAAATATAAGGAAAATAAAAGCAATCTGGGGAGAACAGATGTTTATAAAAAGTTCTGTCCTGGTCCGATAACTACTGAAGAGATGATTTAATCATGATTCTCAGAAAAGTTGCTGAAATTGCACTGTTGTAAACATAAATGAAAAAGGAAAGATTACGTAAAAACTCAAGGGAAATATGTAACTTTTGCTGACAGTCATTGAAACAAGGAGGGCTTCATCCATTACTTTTTGCCCTTGACCATGACCTTGTATCTACTTCACTGGTGAAGACCAGAACTCATAGCCATTTCTAAAGAGAAAACAACATATTTTTCATGTGAAAGAATTCCTTTACAGCTCAGTGGCTTCTAAGAAGATTTAGTTCCCAAGATGCTGACCTAGGTCCTTGCCAGCACACAGGCCCTGTTTAAGCCCTTGAATAACGTGAGCTCAGTTTTGGATCAGGAGGGGTGTCCAGGGAGATCTTCTAACAGAGATTTCTAGTGGAAATCACACAATCCAACATGGGCTTTTCAGTGGCAACTGCACTATGTCTATTTGAAATGGCCTTCTCATTCTCTACACCTGATGACCTCAGAGTCCACATGTTCAGATGTGAGAAGCGTGTTGGATATCAGCTCATTGAGCCCCTCTACTTTATTGGTAAGAAACACAAGTCCAGAGAAATGAAGTAACTTACCCAACGTTATAGAACTGGACAAGGAAGGCCCCTAGACAAAAATTGTCTTGTAACACAAATCTTTTATTTTCTGCATCTTACTAAAGAATCTTTTTGCTATAATGTCCAGCAAAAAAAAAAAAAGCTAATATACCATGCTGGGGATTTTTTTTTTAAACCTCCTGCAGTAATAAAAGCTTCTGTGTCATCTGATGTATTTACATTCTATATAGGTAATATTAATTATGTATAATATGTCCCTCTGTCATCTGGAATTTTGTGAGTAAACAAGTCTTTAACCCCATAGAGCGATAAGAAAATGCAACCTCCCATCTAGTTTATGTCTAATGGAATGATCCAGAATAGAGTGAGAAGTCCTTAGCGCACTCAGTCTGGGAAGTGTCCTCAAGCTTAAGTGCTGCTTCTGCCTCGCGCGTTGAGAGCTATCATGCCGCACACCACCTATTTAGTGCAGAAAATCAGCGAGAGCTGCCCTCACTCATGTAGTTTAATGAGGGAGAAACTGATCCATGCCTGGTTGGCTTCAGGGATTAATATTTCACCTTGATGGGATACATATGTCGATATATCGTGCCTAATAAGTACTGTTTTGTTTTGTTTTTTGGTGAGTAAACATAGTACCATGGATATGACAGGTTACACAATGCTATCAGAAGGCTTGAAATTATAATGCTCTGGTTTTTATTCCAATGTTGGATAAATTGAAAGGCATCGAGCTATTTCAAGTCTGTCCTCTATTGGGTTTATAATCAGTTCGTTCATTTAATTATATCTCTATGTTATGGAAACCACAATGGCATGAAAATTGAAAGAAAAAGAAGGTACAAAGCATGCAGTAATTTAGTGTAAAGCAAATAGTAAAATATTTTGAGACATCATTATGTTGGTAGCAGGCATTATATGACAGGTATGGATAAAAAATACAACTACTGTGGTGAGTTCATAAGAGGAGATACACTTTCTGACTGATGGGAAAAGGCAAACCCTTGTAAAAGAAACTACATTAAACCTAGGCCTTGAAGAATGGGTATGATTTAATGAGTTAGGAAGAGAGGGTTAGGGTAAATGGTAAAAAGACATATTATGCATATGTAACTCACCAAAAATATATAAGGATTTAAAAATCCATGATTGGAGAATAGAGAATAGTTGAATTTTTTAAAGCTTGGCAAACAAGACTGGTAAAGGAAATGAAGGTCTTAAAGGCAAGTTAGGGACAATTTGAAGAGTATTAAATACCAGTGAAAGGAATTTTAACTTTATTCTGTAAGCAGCATAAATTCATTGAAAATTTATGAGCAGGAAATTAATGTCATTAGAACTTTAGAAAAGGAAGCAGTCAAGTAGGAATATGAGTCGAGGAAGATGTAGCCATAACAAGTAGACCAATAAGGAGACCATTTTGGCATCCTAGGATAGGCCTCAGATGAGTGCTCAGTTGCTCAGTCACATCTGACACTTTGCAATCCCATGGACTGTAGCATACCAGTCTCCTCTGTCCATAGAATTTTTCAGGCAAGAATACTGGAGTAGGTTGCCATTTCCTCCTCCAGGGAATTTTCCCAACCCAGGGATCAAACCTGTGTCTCGTGTCTCCTAAAGAAAATGAAAAATAAAGTCGCTCAGTCGTGTCCGACTCTTTGCGACCCCATGGACTGTAGCCTACCAGGCTTCTCCATCCATGGGATTTTCAAGGCAAGAATACTGGAGTGGGTTGCTATTTCCTTTTCCAGCATTGGCTTGAAAAAGAAAAAAAAAAAAAAAAAAGCCCAAATGAAGGTAGGTAGGCAGCTGTAGCAGGATATTATAAAGCTGTATGTGAGAAAAGAGGTCAGATGTAAATGCTAAGAGAAAAGAGAGCTTAGGCAAGAGCCAAAGTTTGTTACTGAGATATCCAGGAGGATCCTGGAGGGAAAAGAATAGTTAGTAGGAAGAAGGGGCAGACAGAGTGAGAAGAGATAAAGCAGGAAGCTGGAGGGCCTCAGATCCAAGGACAAAGAGGGTCAATAGATCAGAGGCCTGAAAAAGATCAGGGAAGATTGGCCAAAACAGGTCATTAATATTGTGACTTAAAGATCACTAACAACCACTAGGCGTAAATGAGCAAAAGTAGGCGCCGAGAATGTGTGTGCCGTGGATGCAGGTATCCTTTCCAGGCGTTTTGTTATGAATAGTGGTAGTGATGTCAATTGGAGGACCACTTGGCCACATGATTCAAAAGCTTTATTTAGGACATTTACTTTGATTAAATAATTTCAGTTTTAGAATGGATGCAAAGATTTGTGAACCAAGGTAATCAGAAAAGGAAAAAATTGGCAGTAGTCAAAACATCCAAGAGTCAGAAATTCATTAATTTATAACACACTCATAAAATGAAATATCATGTAGCCACTGAAAACTGTTTCTAGCAAGAGTTTGCACTTTTTCTAGAAATACTAGTTGTAGGCTAAATAGCTATAGGGTCGCTATCACAATTACTCAACTCTGCTGTTATAGCCATAGATGACGTAAAACCAGTGAGCATGGCTGTGTTCTAATAAAACTTTATTTACAAAGAAAAGTGGCAGGCTGGATTTGGCATGTGTTATAGTTTGCCAACTCCTATATTTGAAGAATTTGTAATGAATTAGAAACAAAATGATAATATCAACAATAACAAGTTTGAGAGATCTGTTGTTTAGCTGCTGAGTCATGTCCAACTCTTTTGCAACCCCCTCTGTCCATGGGATTTCCTAGGCAAGAAAACTGGAACGGGTTGCCGTTTCCTTCTCCAGGGGATCTTCCTGACCCAGAGATTGAACCTGTGTCTCCTGCTTGACAGGGGGATTCTTTACTGCTGAGCCACCTGGGAAGCCCAGTTTGACATATGACAGGCTTTAAAATCATATCTACTGTATTTCCAATTTTCTGTATGTGTTTGTACACCATCTTTAAACAGGATGTATCTTTGAGTATTCGCACCAGGATGAAGTTTATTATCCACTTCATACTTCTCTGTGTCTTCACCTTTTTCTTTATCACTAAATATTACTTGTTTTTGTAAGCAGAGAACAATGTTGTTTTTAAATGAAATTTTGTAGTGAGAGAAGTGAGATGAGATTGCAAATTGAAATAGTTTACTTATACACAGCTCCAGACTGTATAACCTAGCAGATCTTTATGAGGAATTGGCAATTTCCATAGATTTGTGAATTCTGGATTACTGGCTCCTAAAAGGCTTAACCAAAATAACCTAAAAGGCTTCTCGGTGAGCTGTGCTTGCCATCATGGCATGATTAACCAGCACTTGTTAGGAGAAGCAAGGTCAAGTTTACAAAGACCATCTTCTCAACCAAGTGAGAAGATGTTAATAGGACTGATATCTGTATTACATAGACACCCACGAACTGTCCCCGTCTCCCCCACTACCAGCCTCCCCTCACCTGCTATTTCTCCTTTGGTCCGCATTATTGTTCCAACTTGCTGCTCCAGTATCTTTCCACATATTATTTCTTCTATGTGAAATAGGACTTTTCTCTTTTATTTGCTTCAAGAATATATGTTATATACATTATCTGCTACACACAAGAATTAATATAAAGTACATGTAAGGTAAAAAGCATTAGATATAGTGAATGGCCACAAACCCAAGAATTATATCATTACTGTTAAATTGCACATACTACTTTACCACTTCACCTCAGAAATGATCACTAGGCTAAGTGTGAATTCTTGGCTTTTTAAAATGTATAGCTCATCACAACATATTGTTTAGTTCTATTTTAAAGTCTCTATTACACTATCATGTTTATTCTTCTGGGATTTGTGCTTTTAGTTGAACATATGTTTCAAAATTTGGTTGTGTATAAGATTATACATTTGTTATTCTGTGTATTATTATTTGTGTAAATAGAGCACAACTGGTTTACCTAATCTTCTTCTCATGACTCTAAAATTTTCAAGTTTGTATTACTCAAACCTTGCTGCCATGACCATTCTTATATGTATGTCTCAGGTATCATCCCATCAACAGGATTACTGAATTTTAGAGCAATTGTTTTAATGTCATTCATAATACTGGAATTAATTAGATTTCCTGTTTTTTTAAAAAATCAGTTTTGGTAAATTGCGTTTTCTAGGAATTTGTCCATTTCCGAGTTTCTAAGTCTGGGTGTAAAGTTGTCCTTAGTGTCCTATTGTTACGTTCAACTTCTGCTTTGTCCACTATTGGGTTCCTCATTTTGATAATTTTATTGAGGCATAATTGACATATAGTCAACAGCACATTTTAAAACTGTCTACTTTGATGAGGGGATAGCCATGGGAATGTCCTTCTCAGATCTTCTACTGTAGGAGAGTACGTGGCTACCAGCACTGACTTCTGTGCTCTGAAATCCATCACTGCGTTTGGGCCAACGTCATGCTTCCCACAGGCGGCTCCCACCCAGTGACCAAGTGCCCCAGGGAACTAAGAGCCTTTCCTTTGCTACGCAGGACTCCACTGATGGCCCAGAGAGATCCATGTCAGCCCGGCCAATGTTTCTCAGAACTATACTCCTGTCCAAGACCTTCCTCTTTTTCATCCTGCTTTTCTGTTTCCCACAAACGGTACGGTGGTGTCATGGCTCTCCCAGGCTCCTTCATCTCCTTCACCTCTTTCCTCCCAGGTTCCCCCCCCCCCAAATGCTCTCTTACAATCTGATCCTTTCGTGGGATCTGCCTCTTGAGGACTCGGCCTAACAGGGAATTTTGACTTCTGTAAACTCTATAAAACCATCACCATAGTCGAGATAATAAACATATTCATCATCCATCGTTCCTAACAATCTCTTCTTGCCCCTTGCCCACATGCAGACTCTGGTTTCATTTCTGTAACTATAGATAATTTGCATCTTCTCATATTATATATATAAATGAAATAATAAAATATGTACCCTTCCTTGTCTGTTTACATTTAGCATAAGGATTTTGAGATTCATCTATATTGTTGCATATATCAATAAGTTAACTCCTTTTTTATTGCTGAGTTTTATCCCACTAGGCAAATATATGACAATTTATTTATTTCTTGATCGATACAAAATATCTTGTTTTCCATTTTCAGTTATTGCAACTAAAGGTATGAAAACTCATATTCAAATCTTTGTATAATTTTCATCTTTCTTGGGAAAACTACCTAGGAGTGGAATGGATGGGTTATATGACAAATGTGTGTTAAAATTTTTAAAAAACTAAAAACCTATTTTCTAAAGTGCTCTTAAATGGGTGTTTTGCCTTTTTTTTATATTTAACCATTCTAACCAAATATTTACCTCTTTAACTTTCTAAAAAATACTGTTGGCTTTCTTGGTTCTTTATGTTCTATATTTCTGTGGTATAGATTTGTTTTCTTTTGCATTGATTTATTCTCTATTAATAACATCTTATCTCCTTCCTTAATTGTCTGACTTTTTATTTGTTAATATAAGAACTGAAGACTAAATGTATTTTAAGCATGTTTTTATAGCCTCCTGCATGTAGTATTTTTATTTCTAATGATTTTTAACTTCATGTATTCATTTTGTCTTTGACTCGTGAATTACTCAGATGTGCGGTTCTATTTGTCAACTGTATAGGAATGTTTGATTTATCATTTCATCACTGATGTATGCAGTTGCACTCTGCTCAGAGAACATGGTCTATGTGATATCGATTCTTTAGAAGTTTTTGCAACTTGTTTTATGACCTAGTGCATGATCAGTTTTGATATATGTTCCATATTTTTATCAAAAGAAGATATATTCTCTGCTTTTCCCTATATTAGCTAGATGAAAATTTTTTTATTTTGTTGATTGAGTCTTTAATCTTTATAAATTTCTATGTATATAGTGACAACAGTCCGACTCTTCTTTCCTCCACTTGTATCATACAGAGACGACATGTCAGTGTTTTTCTGAGGCCCGACCATGGACACAAGCGCATCATTTCCCAGGATGCTTTCCAATGCACAGAAATCAGTGGCTACAAAGAGATGCTTGATGGAGGGTTACTGCCTCCCTCTTGTACCAGCCACAGCCAGCCGTTTCCTGCTGCGGTCCTGTCCACACACCTTGTGTTCTCACCAGCATCTCTGGAGGGTACGTTAGCCCTTTTGCTGCTAGTCAACTTGTTCTTTAAAACAGAGTCTCAGTTCAGAAAACATGCTGAACTGAGAAGTGGAGAGAACTACCATGGATAAGTGAATCTTAATCTGTGGGCTTAAAAAGCAATCTATCTTTCCTTGAGGCAAAATGACTCTGGCTTCACTTGACTCTAATGATTGCCTGCCTCTCTTTCAGGCAGTTCTCGCCCAAACACAGTCTCAGCTGCTTGACCTGCGTGTGACTTGAGATCAGTCTGACTGATTGACCTCCACACCCTGAGATCTTAAAAAGCACCAGTGCCCCTTGCTGGGGGGGGTCAGTCTGGCCCTGAGTGTTTTGGGTGTGTACTTTTCCTATGAGAAACCCCCCGCCTTGACTGCTCCATGGGAGAGTATGACTTTGACCTTCCATCTTCTGTCTCTCCTGTCTTGGCCTCTGGAATTCTGAGCCTCAGCCTTACCAGCAAACCTTGTCATGGGCCCGAAGCTTGCTACTGGCTGCCATTTCTTACCGAATGGTCTGACCTCCTGACCATGAGGTGTGAGGGGCCCTCCCCGCCGCTCTAAAAGTCAGCCACCCCCTGACGGATGCTGGACCATCCTGCTGACTCCCTGAGGCTTTGATGCAGGGCCTGCAGCACCCACTTACCTGTCCTCCTTCTTGTCATCTGTGTTGCTGGACTGTGCTTAGTCGCTCAGTCGTGTCCAACTTTTTGCAACCTGTGTTAGTACCTGTATTTATTCTTTTAATAAATCTTACTGGAGTTCACTTTCCAGATTCTGATCCCTACCGAACCAATCTGCCTACTGCCTGCCAAACTCTAACTTTATACTTGAGGGGAGAAATCAGTGTTGAATTCTCAAACCCAATTCCCTGGCTGAAGACCGTATTCATAATGTCAAAACAGAAGCCCCTAGCAAGAATAGCACATCTGGACTTATATTGTTTACTCCATTATGGCAAGTATATGCACACATAATTGTTTGGTTGCACATATAGATTAATATCTCTTCTCTACATTTAAATTATAAGCTTCTTGAAGGCAAATATAAACTCAACTCCTTAAATAAAACAGCTGCTCAGAGAGATTTACCAATTGAATTTAATCAGTTAAGAGATTAACTTTTGTACTTGTTTATTTGAGTGTAATTTCTTGGTGTCTAGTTCATTCTTCCACAAGTATTTATTTATGGAGGATTGGGCTTCCCTGGTAGCTTGGTCGGTGAAGAATCTTACCTGCTGTGCAAGAGACCCAGGTTCGATCCCTGTGTCAGGAAGATCCCCTGGAGGAGGAAATGGCAAACCACTCCAGTAGCCTTGCTTGGAAAATCCCATGGACAGAGGAGCCTGGTGGGGTGCAGTCCATGAGGTCGCAAAGAGTAGGGCACGACTGAGCAACTAACCCACTATGTGCTAAGTAATCTTCCAGGCTCTCAAAGAATTACTGTGTCAAAGTAAATAGAACAGATTCCCTCATAGAGCTTATGCTGCAGTGGCCGGGGTGCGGGTGGGGGGCTTAGACAATAGCTAAATTTAAAACAAAAAAAAAGAATGTCGTATGGGAAAAGGTGCTACAGAGGGAAAAAAAGTGGGGCAGATGAATAGAGAAAGATGAAGGGTGGTGTTTATTGGGAGTTTTGTACTTTCACGTCTCTTAGAAAATAGGCTTCTAGAGGTCTCTACTCCATTTGCTTAGCATTTATTTTGAGACTTTTAAACAGAATACACCAAACACGGAGTTTTTAAGTGAAAGTGCAAGTCGCTCAGTCGTGTCCGATTCTTTGTGACCCCATGGGCTATACAGTCCACGGAATTCTCCAGGCCAGAATACTGGAGTGGGTAGCCTTTCCCTTCTCCAGGGGATCTTCCCAACCCAGGAATCCAACCCAGGTGTCCCACATTGCAGGCGGATTCTTTACCAGCTGAGCCACCAGGGAAGCCCAAGAATACTGGAGTGGGCAGCCTATCCCTTCTCCAGGGGATCTTCCGGACCCAGGAAAGGAACCAGGGTCTCCTGCATTGCTGGCGGGTTCTGTACCAACTGAGCTATCAGGGAAGCCCATGGAGTTTTTAGGCCTGTAACAAATACTTTTTGCAAATGGTAAGAAAAGAAAAGATTTATCAAGCTTTAAAAAATTCTCTACTCCCCTTTACATTTTAAATATTGGCAGGACTGGGGCGGAGGGAGGTGTGGGGAGTGAAAGACAAGGGTGGCCCTCAAAATAGTATACGTGGGGATTTATTTTCTTTCTTAAAGCCCTCTGACTCTAACATTTTCAACAGCACATTTTATTTAACAGACAAGATCGTCTGTACTATTTTTATTACACCTCCCCCCCCCGGTTTCATCAGCAGTATCTGGAAACAGGAACGATCCTGTGTACTGATCAGTTTTCCCAAACCCAAACCCCCAGTGCCCTAATGCTTAAGGAGCTGACGTCCCTGAAAAACCCTTGGTGACACCCGCTGGAAGAATCACCAGGAGCAGGGAGGCTCTTCCGAGTTACCTCGGGTGCTAACCTGGGCCAGGCGCTAGGACCGCCCAGACGCCCACAGGCCGCGCGCTTCGCCGCCCGGCAGAGGGGCTGAGCCGCCTCCGCGGTTACACAAGCGAGCAGGCAGCGGCGGTCACCGCGCAGCGTCCCTCCCCCTTCTGGTGGATCGGAAGGTATTTACTTGCTATTTATCATTCAGATTTTGGACACCGTCAATGTGCCTTTAGTGTTCCCTGAATCTGATGCTCTGAAACGCGGTCCAGCACTTGTTGGCTCACTCTATTATTTTATGTCAATTTCCACAGCTGATGCAAGCAACAGTGCCATAAAGAAATGGGCTAGATATTTCCAGAGGCTGAGATCTGGAGGCATTTGGAGGTGTAAGTACATCGGTCACAGATTTCTAATGTGCTGGCTGTGTTAACTGTGTCTTCTGACCTTCTTCTTCCTCACTGAAGGCGCCCCACTGAAAGATGCCATCTGCATATTTCATTCATGAAGGAACAGCGCCAAGACGGTGACAGAAAGCCCTAATGATGGGCCTGAAACTCCACTTTGGAGTGGCTGTGGCTCCCTCCTCTAGTCTGTGGGTTTGCCAGAGGAGAAGCTGGGTTTGCAACAGAGTTTTCTTGGGAAAGAGCTTCTGCTCACGGCTGCAGGCTGCTTGCTTACTGTCGGCTCTCTGTTTTCAGAGCTCAAAGATGGTCCTTGCTAATCGCTGCGGTGGTGCAGTGTAGGAGTCTTTGTTATGCTTGGTTTATTTCCAGTTTCAAATACTCTTATCTTAAATGTGGATTACCAGAAAGCTGTGGAACCATTCTGTACCTCTCAGGCAAAAGCCATTGAAGAAAATTCTAGTTTGCTTTCTCTTGACCTTACTATACTCAATACTCCAATTAGCAGGTTACACACAGAGACATAAAAAAAAAAATCTAGGATTCCCTTTCTTGTTCAGCAATAAATCTGGTTATGTGTGATAAGGGAGTAGTTGGCTATTAGAACACCTAAAATGAAGATGACTGTATAGAGAAAAGTGGACATTCTGTTTAAGTATTTTATGAATCAATTGGAGTTGCTCTTTTAGGGCTTTCTACCCATTTTATGCATTAAAAACTCCTTGAAAACTTTAAAGCCTTTTCAAATTGTCAGGTTAGATAATTATCTTAGAAATTAGATCAAATTTAGGAATCTTATACCAAAATGTAATAAGTAGACATACTTATAAATCCATAAAATGTTGAATTTTATTAATGGTCAACTCATAGAAAATTTTAAAGTAAACAGTGTCATTTAATTTATTTCAGGAAATAAAATATCAAACTAAGACAAGGCAATTCATCAATAGTGAAAAAGTGACTTCAGTGAAAATGGTTTTTAAAATAAGTTTTAAAAATACTTTTAGTGGTTCAAAAATTAAGTACATTGTATTTTCTATATTGCAGTACCTTAAGTGAGATATCAAATTACTTACATACTGAATGTTTGAAAACAGTCATAAAACTCTATTTTGTAGAAGGAAGAGGGACAGAGTATACGAGGGAGGGAAAAATTAAGTCTTCTTTTATTTTCCATACTTTGTATATTTTTAACATTCTGACTGAATATTTACTCCATAAATATGCTACCCATATTTTTAAAAATGTAACAGAAATTACAAATGTCTATATTAAATAACTTGCAACATCATTAAAAGCAAATAAATATAAGTATATAAAAATAGCATGCTAATATTGCTATGTAGTATTTCTTAAGTAGGGGAAATCTTTTTGAAGATAATGCCTTGCTTCTAGTGGAAATTAGGGAAATCAGATTGGGGTTAGTAATAACCTTTCAATATTTTGTGATGCAAAAGTCATTTTGAAAGTTTATTTTTAGTTGGTATAACAAAATTCTGGATAGCTCTGTGAACTTTCCGTAATAAAATATCTCCCTCTCTCTTTTAAAAACATTTTCTATATTCCAAGTTCAGAATGATGACTCAATTCTTCCAATTAATACTTAGTTTGAAAATTCTTGCCCAACATAGGACTTGCATCCTTCATCTTCAGTTTTATGTCATACTCATGCATGTCTTATCATCAATGATTTTTAAATAACTTCATTACATGTTCGGCCTAAAGACTCTTTGAATTCAGTGATGATGGGGGAAAAATCTTGAGAATACAGATCTTATTGGGAATTTGATACTTTTCTTAGAACCTGAACCTTCTTCCTGAGTTTAAGTTCTAAAACTGAGTCCACTGGCTTGAACAAATTAAAGACAGCGCTCAACCGAAATCTTGAATTGCTGGTAAACCAGTGGAGCTTAAGCTGAAGAATAAAATGCCAAAGAGGAAACTAATTTGTTAGTGTGAAAGTAGTGACTACCTGGTGATGTTATCGCTGAGAATAATGATAGTCCTTGAGAAGTCTCCCTGGCTAGGAGATCCAGGTGAATGTCAATATTGTCTACGTTTACTAAGTAAGTAAGGTAGAGATTTCTAAAAGATTGATTTTGAATACGCGTTTTTATTTAAAGAGCTTCAGCAGATAGCAAATCTGGTTACACCAATTTTGCCCACAGAAATGTGAATTTTTTTTCTAAAGAATATAGTATATTCGGTATGGAAATGGTGCTTAGTAAGACATTTAAGAAAGAAATAAAAAATAGCTTTTACATATTAAACCACCTACAAGAAAATAGTGTAAAGAGAGAGAAGACACATCAACTCAGTTTACTTTTGTTTTGGTTTTCTGAGCACCTGTGTTTTGAGTAAGGAAAGATGTCTCCTAGTAAAAGCCACAGAAAATGCACCTGGGGGCTGACTTCCAGTGGGAAGCACTTTGTGTTTGTGGTTGTTCGGTCACTCAGTCATGTCCGACTCTTTGCGGCCCCATGGACTGCAGCACGCCAGGCTTCCCTGTCCTTCACCATCTCCTGGAGCTTGCTCAAACTCATGTCCATTGAGTCGGTGATGCCATCCAACCATCTCATCCTCTGTCATCCCCTTCTCCTCCTGCCTTCAATCTTTCCCAGCATCAGGGTCTTTTCTAATGAGTTGGCTCTTCGTATCAGGTGGCCAAAGTACTGGAGCTTCAGCTTCAGCATCAGTCCTTCCCATGAATATTCAAGATTGATTTCCTTTAGGATTGACTGGTTTGATCTCCTTGTGTTTATTGAAACCAATGTAAAGAAATGACAAGTCATCCTTCTCAATTTGTCCTGAAAAGTGATTACAGTACTAACATGAGTTTTTCAGAATCTGTTGGCCACATATGCAAGCCACAATAAATAGGAATTACGTGTAACTTGAGAATTTATTTGATATCTAATTATGATTTTCCCTTATTAAAGACCTAAAGGAAAGGCTACAAGAGGGTATCGATGGCAGGCCATGTCCATAGAAGTTACATCTGTGAAAACAAGAGGGATAAATTATGTATTTTGCTGGAATTTGGCAATAGAGGTAAGCGATTATCCATATAATCACTTTTTCAGAAGAAGCTTTTCTTGAAAGCAAAGATCTTGTTGTTTATAGAAATTGATTTTACAAATAAAGAAATGTTTGTAGGTGCAGAAAGCTTTTAAATAGATGAGATGCAGCCTTTGGGTATAAAAGGGTCACTAATAATATGAAATACATGTCATGCAGTGTTGATAAACTGATTTATCCAAACATTAATTGTCCCTACTGGTTCTCACAACTGGAACTGGTGTAAATGTGTTGTTGTGTTGTTCAGTCACTAAGTTGTGTCCAACTCTTTATGACCCCATGCAGTGCAGCACGTCAGGCTTCCCTGTCCTCCATTATCTCCTGGAGTTTGCTCAAACTTCTGTCCATTGACTCAGTGATGCCATCTAACCATCTCATCCTCTGTTGTCCCCTCTTCTCCTGCCCTCAGTCTTTCCCAGAATCAGGGTCTTTTCCAGTGAGTGGGCTCTTTGCATCAGGTGGTAAAAGTATTGAAGCTTCAGCTTCAGCATCTGTCCTTCCAGTGAATATTCAGGATTGATTTCCTTTAGAATTGACTGGTTTGATCTCCTTGAAGTCCAAGGGACTCTCAAGAGTTTTCTCCAACATCACAGTTCAAAAGCATCAATTCTTCGGTGCTCTTTATGGTTCAACTCTCACATCCATATTTTACTACTGAAAAAACCATAGCTTTGACTATACAGACTTTTGTTGGCAAAGTGATGTGTCTGGTTTTTAATATACTATCTAAGTTTGTGATAGCTTTTCTCCCAAGGAGCTAGAGTCTTTTAATTTCATGACTGCAGTCACTGTCCATAGTGACTTTAGAGTCAAGAAAATAAAATCTGCCACTGTTTTGTGAGATACCACTAATATACGCTCATTCCCTACCCCTAGGTCTTTTATTTGAGGGAAGAAGTTAAAAACTCTAAGGAAGCATGACAGATATTAATCATGGTTTCATAAGTGTTTAAGTTGCAAATGAGCTTTGTTTTTCCTCTGCATGTAAGGTAATAACTCTAGTCTGTGCTTTAGAATCAGTATATAATTTTATTGGCAAAGGATTTAATATTTTTGGATCCTCTTTTTAAAGACCGTTATTTATAGGTTTTTCAATGTATGCCCGGTACAGTCTTTAGACCAGTAAACAAGATATGTCCACCATTCATGGTTTCCATTATTCCATCCTTTTGTGAAGGGAAATAGGCAACAAGCAATTATTATGAAGGAAACACATGATTATTAAAGTTCTTTTAAAATTATTATTATAACTTCTTTCAGATAAACCAGAATATATCTGATAGTTACTAACATGAAAATGAGAAGAGTGCTGTGGTAAAGAATGACTTGGTGGCTTTTGTAGATGTGGTTGTCTAGAAGGTTTGCTGAAAAGGTGATGTATCGTCAGGGACCCCAGTAAAAGCGGCAGCCAAGGAGAGGGGAGCACGTGCTATAATAGAAAAAGTGTAGACTGTTGCAGACCTACCACAATTTAAATCCTTTCTACGTCATTCTTAAACCTTGACATGTGGAGAATTCCATCCCCTTGATAAAAACTTTACAGAATTTTGAGAACAATGACTTTTCCATCACAGAGTTTTGAGAAGGACGAGGTAACATGTTGGATGTCCAGGGCAAATTTAAATTTCCATAATAACTTACGAAGTGTTCTCACAACTTTATGAACTCACTCCTTGGAGTATCTAGTCAAATAAACAAGTGTTGGGCTGTTTTATCACTCCTGTGCCCCTTCCTTTAAATTGGTGATTCTGTATCACATGGTTGAAGGAGAAAAGAGCACTTCCACAAACAGCAGAAAAAAAGAGCTTTGCTCCTGAAATTCCCAGACGACCAAGTCTCCTTGAGGAGCTTTGTTAGAAGCATTTATGGGAGATTTTTGATCATCTCCTCAGAAACCACCAACACGGTGCTTGATGGGGATCGATTAAGGCGCTGTTCCTCCCAGGGAATGCCAGACGGAGATGGCCGCACCCAAGGAACTTAGACACACGTCCCCTAGCGGGACTGTGCTTCCTGGGCTTGGCGTGTCAGCCGCAGCTTCTCGAGAAGTTCAGTGATTTGAATGTGGCATCTCACAGTGCATGGCGCAGGGTACAAGCTCAGGGCCAAGAGGCGAGTTCTTTGATGAACAGGATAGTTCCTTGACACTTGGAGTGACTCACATCTAATCACTTTTGGAGTTTTGTCATCTCATCAGTGTGCAGCCCTAAAGTACATACGTGCACACAAACAGCCACAGGTATATGTATGTGTGTATATGTAAGTGTATACGTTGTGTGTATATATACATATATATCTGTGTATATACACATTCCATGAGCTACATCTACATGATTACCAAATAAATAAATCATTGGTTTATAATAAGTCCCGATTCTGAGGCCAAAATTCTATTGTGTTTACTCTGATAACTATGGGTAAATTCTCATTCTCAAGATTGCAGTTAACTCATAACTAGTCTATATTGCAATATCCTATATTTTTAATATAGAAATATTTCAATCACTGTAAAATAAATACAGACCAAATCCATTATCAATGGAATCCCAAAATGATTCATCTGCATCATAAATACTGTAGATTTTATCCTTTTATATATGTTGTTTTAATTATTATCTTGCTTTTCACTTCTTTTATAAATATATATTTTTTAAAATCTTGGAATGTAGAACTTTGTATGGCCAGTGACAGACCATTTTAATGCTATGCTTTAGAAAAGTTTAAATTATTCTCAATTTTCTATTTGTCAAAATTTCTAGCTAGATCAAAATTCCATTTCAGGTCCATAGCAGCTTTGCTCTCAATCTGAAAAGGGCAGAGAGACTTTCTGTCTGAACGTAGCATATACTCTGATAACGAATGACCTCATTTCATGTCTTGACAAGAAAAAAACTCTAGGAAAGAGATAAATCTTGTATCATTCTATGCGTATGTCAAAAGTTATATAGCTAAAGAACAAATAGCTCAGTTAAAGAGCAATTACTCCTGCCTAAGTGATCATCTAAATGGTGCCTTTTCATTTTGAATGGATCCCTCTCGTGCAATTAAAAGATAGTATATTCCAAGTCTGTTCAAGTTCTTTTCAGAAAGTTAAAGCTTCCTTCTTTCAATAATATTCTGTCTCAACATATTAAACTTTAATGTATTCAAACTTCTTAGTTTTAGAATATTTAAAGTGAAGTTTAGAAAGGACTTTAGAAATCTTGGTCTACCACCTCCAGTTTAGAGATGACCATTCTGAAGTTCTAAGTGGTCAGATCACAAGAAACAAACATGTTTTATATTTTTCAACTGGACTTATTGTATCAGCATATGGTTTGTTAAAGTACAATTTCAAAATGTAAAATTACAACTTTTGGGCAAATATAAAATGGATTATGTGTAAGAATTTGCATTCTTAAATTTATATATTTATAAAATTTATATGCATATCAATTTATAAACTAATATACATATCCATTGCTTGAATGTGTATGTATATACATTTTATTTAATTCATTAATTAATGAAGGATATCAGTAACATGTAATGACCAGTTTGAAAAGCATTTAAAAAACAGAGGATATATTCACAATTTTAAAAAGAAGTGTTAGGGTAAGATTGTGGAGTTAAAAAAAAATCTTTGGGGTTATCTGTTTTGTCAGACAAAAATTATTTGCATCTCTATGAGACAAAAACCTAAAAGTTAGCAGTAACTTGACTAAATCTAGGATTTTTAACCAGTATTAAACAGTGGGATGAACTAAATCCCTTTTCTTAGACAGGGCCAATATATTATTGAAGGTACTTTCTGTCCATCATTTTGCCTCATGTCTGTGGTTTAGGTCAGATATTGACCAACTAAGCCTGTTTGCCGAGTCCGGCCCATCAGCTTTTTGTGAGTGAGATCGTATTGGAGCATAGCTTCGCCTTGATTATTTCCAAAGGTGTGTCAAGAGTGGTAATTTACTGTAGACGCCTTCTAGTGCTTGCTTTGCAAATGTAAGTTCTTACAGTGTTCAGCAGCCACTAATGCCACAAAATTTACTTCTATCTGGTAATTTTCTTAAGGAATCTTAAGTTGAACTTTTAGAATTTTGTTTTAGTACCTCTTCTACTGTGAGGCTAGGAAACCAACCCCAGAAGACTCTTTCCACTAGATTTCACCTGCAATACCTTTACTTTTAGGTGAAACCTTCTCTTTTAGAGGCCCCTCAAATTTGCTGAGGTCCCTAGTGTGCTGAAAGTAACCTTTTTACTATCTGAGAGGTTGGGAAAGTTGTCTAAGCCATGTGGGTTTAGAAGCCTGTCCCTGAGGGTCTGCTCTTTGAAGAGTACTTGGTGCTGTCCTTATACGAGGCTCCAGGACTGACCTCCTCTGTTGAAGACACCAATTCAAGCCCATAGCTTACAGCAGAGCCTTCAGGCGGGCAGCAAGAAACAGGGAGCTGTTTGATGATGAGACTAATTGGCTGTGGTCAATTTATGACGACAACCAAGGACGTCAGAAGAAGAGGGGAACAGAATTATTTAATAGGCTTTCATAATGGTTTGACCAATGCGCTCTCTGAGAATAAGAACATATTATGGAAGGCACCGAAGAATCTCCAGAGCCTTCCCTCCAAAGCAACTAGTTTCTGAAATACTTTTATTAATATTTTATCCAAGCAAACTAGGCTAAAGAAGTCTGAGTCTCTATTTGGTTTTGTAGTTCTTCCCGTGCAGCTCTTATATAACAGTGTTGTACTTATTAGTAACTATGAAACTGCCAAACAAACCTAATTATTTCTAGCAATTTTTTCACTTTTATAAAGAAATAAATCTTTGTGATTATCAGGTTTTCTCTGAGAAATCTCAAAAATAATTTTATAAGTGAATTTTAAGGGCTTTCAAGGGTGACCTCCAAAGCTGCTAAAGTCTAATTTTATAATCATGCCTCTCTGGAAAATATAAAATGAACAAATGTCAGCAATTTCACATAACTTATTATTTAATAAGGAAACCAGATGTTATGGTCACTTTGGAGAAAATGTGAGATATTATATATATATATATGTAGAGAAATTTAAAAAGATATATGAAAGTAAAATTACTGCATCAGATTTACATATATATATGTGAAAGTCACCCAGTTGTGTCCCACTCTTGTGACCCCATGGACTATACAGTTCATGGAATTCTCCAGGCCAGAATACTGGAGTGGGTAGCTGTTCCCTTCTCTAGGGGATCTTTCCAACCCAGGGATTGAACCCAGGTCTCCCTCATTGCAGAAGAATTCTTTACCATCTGAGCCACCAGGGAAGCCTGCATCAGATTTAAAAATGGGCTAATATCCAACAAGTCATAAGTCTTTGGGTTTATTTGCTCCACTGGGCAAAATTATTGGTATATATAATGGATAAAATTCTACAAATTAACAAGTTATTTTACTAAATCTAGGTGCTTCAATTAATAATAAAAAATGAGACAAATAAGCAGGTTTCTCTAAACCTTTACTGTGTAATAAAGTAGCCACTAACTCTTTAAATTTTTTTTTTTTTTTTGCTTTGCGTGCATGCTCAGTTGTATCTGACTCTTTGTGACCCCGTGGACTGTAGCCCACCAGGCTCCTCTGTCTGTGGGATTAGCCAGGCAAGAATACTGGAGTGGGTTGCCATTTCCTCCTCCAGGGGAGCTTCCCAGTCCAGGGATCTCTTCCATTGGCAGGTGGATTCTTTACTGCTATGCCACCTGGGAAATCCCAAATATCGCTATTAAAATTTAAGCTCAAATTAATTAATATTGGACATATTAAAATTCTGAGGTCCTCAGTCGCACTGTCCACTTCTCACATGCTTGGTGGTTGTACTGGCTTACTGGCTAGTACTAAGTGGCTCCTGTACTGGGCAGCATTTCTGTCTTCATGGAAATTTCTTTGAGATAGCACTGTGCCTGCCTAGACAATCCTTAGGCAGCCGTTGACCCTTTATGATGCGAAACAGTTAAGTTCCCCACCATTTTGCCTTATTTTCAAATTTCAGAAAAATTTTCTGACACTTTTAATTGTGACAGAATTTATAACCATCTAAAAATAAAACTCAATAGTAAAGGACTGCTCTCCAAATAGACTTTGTATGTAGCGTGATCAGGGCTTCCCAGGTGGCTCTATAGTAAAGAATTTGCTTGTCAATGCAGGAGATGCAAAGAAGCATGTTGAATCCCTGGGTTGGGAAGATTACCTGGAGGAGGAAATGGCAATCCACTCCAGTACTCTTGCCTGGGAAATCCCATGGACAGAGGAGCCTGGTGGGCTACAGTCCATGGGGCAGCAAAGAGCTGGACAAGACTGAAAGACTATCATGCCAAAACAGAATAATTATGTGATACATGATATATTTTGGTAGCAATGCACTTTGGAGCAGTGCGCACAATGATACCAAAGTATGTATCATTCAAATTACTAAATTTGATTCAGTTAGGAAACCAAAAGAGCTGGGATGTTGTGAATGTTTCTGATAAACAAGAGGAGGGTCAATACAGAAACAGGACAACCATAGTATCTAAGGAAAATTTTGCCTTTTGCTTCACATAGCATTTTATTTTTCTGGGCTTAATTATGATAAAATGGAATTACACGTATTTCCATGAAAGTAACTTCTGTATTAAATAGAACCTAGGAAAAAAAAAAGAGAAAAAAATAAATAAATAGAACCTAGGTTTTACACGAAGGATCAGTAGTGCAGAAGGAAAAGAAACATCAAACTAGAATACTATTTTAAAATTGTGAGAATTACTTATGTAACAGAGAACTGCTTTATCTTGGATTTCTCATTAACAAAATGAAAGCATTAGTTCCCTGAATTACATTATTGCAAATTTGTAAATGTAAATTTAATTTATCAAACAAATAGCTATTAGGTGCCTATCGTACAAATAAGATGGAAACAGTATCTGCCCATATAGAGGGTGCAGGGGTAAGGAAGGCAGAAAATAAACACAGTAATAATTAATTGCAAACTCTGTAAGTTTTGTGAAGAAGTATCATGAGAGCATATGAGGGGAAACTCTTTCCTAGTCTGTTGGGATTGGAGCTGGGTATGTATTTGAAGGGATGCAGTCAAGAAAGTCATCTTTAAGAAAGTGATGTGTAAATCAGGATGTAGAGGATAAGAAGGGATTTTCTAGGTACAGGAGAACCATGGAGGATTGACAGTTTCTTAAAGGAAACATCATATAGAAGGTCACTTACTAAGGAGGTAATATGAACATTTGAGATTTCAAATGGATGAAGATGTAATGACTATTTTGAACTATTTTCCCAATGTTATTTTCCCTTTTTGGCCAAAAGAAAGGGAACAGATTGGCATAGATTACCTTTTTATATCAAATTGCAATGAGGAAATACCTAAGCAGATAAAATCCTTGTGACCTACTTCTCATTCAGAATTGCCACAAATGTTTCCCTCTGTGGAAGAAAGCTGCCTAGAGAGTAGTCACCTTGACCTTCTACTAAGGTCCACAATGGAAGAGGTCAATTTCTAATCATGTCTTAATGTACTGGTTCACTGTTGACTCTCTGGGCTGTTTATGCAAACAGAATTTCTAACAAATATAAGTGAAGCCTTGGCTAGGCTTATTGACTTTAGGCATGACTGCAGGTCTTGAGGTAATCAGCAAAAAAGAGTTACTCTCATTGCCTGGAACAATAACCAAATGGCAACCCACTTCAGTCTTCTTGCTGGGGAAATCCCATGGACATAGAAGCCTGGTGGGCTACAGTCCATGGGGTTGCATAGAGTCGATCATGACTGAGCAAACATAGACAATGTCTGAATAATTCAACCTTTATTTATAGTATCAATTACAGATCATCCACATTCAGATACATAGATGGCATTACATTTGATTACAGAATTTTAGATTAGATAATGAATGGATGGATCAAAATTTTATTTTGAACTTTATCTGGAATATTATCTTGACATCATCTTTCTCCCTGGCCACATACTTTGCATGAGTGTTTGTCCCACCATTATAAATTCATTGCTGTATTTGATATCTTTTCTAGAATATGAGTGCATAATAATCTCTATTTCCAACACTTAACATATTGCTTGGCCAGTAATGTTCAGTATGTGTTTATTAGGAGACTAAGCAAGTGAATTTTCCCCTGGTGGCTTACCTGGTAATGAATGGCTTCCCTGGTGGCTCAGCTGAAAAAGAATCTGCCTGCAATTCGGGAGACCTGGGTTCAATCCCTGGGTTGGGAAGTTCCCTTGGAGAAGGGAAAGCTACTCAGTCCAGTATTTCTGGCATGGAGAATTCCATGGACTGTGTAGTCCATGGGGTCACAAAGAGTCAGACACGACTGAGTGACTTTCACAAGCAAGTGAATAAATGAAGGATTGTAGATTTATAAATATATCAGGAAAAAGAAAAAGACCTTAAAATATCTGGTTGACTCTCTTTAAAAAGTTTTTCATTTTATATGGAAGTAAGTTAATAGTATCTAATTTATTTGATTAAATAATGTTGATGAGGCAAGAACTTTTCAAGGATATTATCAATCTTATCAACAGTATTCAACTTTTATTGAATGCCTCTTCAGTACAAGTGCAAGTCACTCAGTCGTGTCCGACTCTTTGCGACCCCATGGACTCTACAGTCTAGAATTCTCTGGGCCAGAATACTGGGGTGGGTAGCCTTTCCCTTCTTCGGTACAAAGCAGCCATAAAAAATTAGAGGTATCAGGCATGGTTCTTGCCTTCTGGAATTCTTGACAAAATTGAAAAGCAAGGATATTTGCTTAAAAATATTATGTCTAATATAGAAAATGTGCATGTGCGTTCACGAGAAGTCATTTCAGTCGCGTCTGACTCTTGTGACGCTATGGACTGTAGCCCACCAGGCTCGTCTGTTCATGGAATTCTCTAGGCAAGTATATTGGAGTGGGTTGCCATGCCCTCCTCCAGGGGATCTTCCAGACCCGGGACTGAACCCGAGTCTCTTATGTCGCCTGCCCTGGCAGGCGGTTCTTGACCACTAGCACCACCTGGGAAGCCCCCTAGGAGATGTGTACTAGAAGTCAAATGAGTACAAGAAAAAGTGAGAGATGCCAGAGTTAGGAAGGTTAGCAGCAAGGACATTCTGAAACCCAGGTCATATTAAAAGTCACAAGAGGGAAGAGATTTCATCAAATACTAAGCTCCTCTAATTGTTCATTGATGACTAACCACTGACTCATAATCTTGTTCTTTCCTATATATTTCTCACTATTTTATAGTTGACTGCCTTTGAAGACATTAGTTATATCTTCCACATAAAACAACTGAAAAAAAAGAATGAAATTAGTATCTGTTGACAACCTACTATATCCCAGACATTGTAGTCAGAATTTTACATAATATATCCCTACCTCAAACATTTTTTAGAACATAAACACATTCACCATGTTTTTTAAAGATTTAAAAATATTTTTATCTGCATCTTTTATGACAGAGTCTAACCTGGACAAAAACCCTTTTTTTTTTTTCCCAGTAAAACAACTTTGTTGTGGTGTACTTACAGAAAACAAAGACTTATTTTATATTTACAGCTTAATGGGTCTTGACAAATGTATTCTCCTTTATATTCAATCAAGATAGAGAATACTATCTTCACCCCCCAAATTCCCTGATGTTCTTTTGCAACCCGTCTTGGCCTTAGACTGCCTCTGATATGCTGTTGGTCATTGTAAATTCATTTGCATTATCAGGAATTACATCTAAATGAAATCATATGGTATGTACCCTTTTGTATATGGCTTCTTTCATATGGAATGTTTTTGAAATTCGCCCAGGTCCTTGCATGTAGAGGTGGTTAAAGATTTTTTTTTTTTAAATTTCTTAGTAGTATTTCATCTTATGAATATATTACAGTTTGTTTATCCATTCTCCTATTGATGGACACTTAGGTAGTTTTCATTTGGGAGGATGATAAAATTGGGATGAACCTTGATTTTCAAGACTTTGTGTAGAAATGTGTTTTTATTTCTCCTGCTGAGCACCTAAGAGGGGGTTGCTGAGCTATGTGACAAGGATACATTTTGCTTTGTGTTTGTTGCATTTTGCTTTTCCAGCAGAAATGTGTGAGAGGTCCAGTTTCTCCTTATCTTCACTAGCACCTGATATTGTTAATATTTTCATGTAAACTTTCTTATTGGTGTGTAGTGGTATCTCACTGTAAATTTAATTTGCTTATCAAATTAAACCAGTCTCTGACAGACTAATGGTATTGAGCATCTTTACTTGGGCTCATTAGACATTTGTTTGGCTTCCTTTGAGAAGTATCTATTCAGATATTTTGCCCACTTTTGGGTTGAGTTGCTTGTGATAGAGTTGTAAGAGTTCTCCATGTTTTGTGGATGCAAATCCTTTGTAAGATACACATATTACAGATATGTTCTCTCCTTCTATGTCTTTTTTTAAAAGAAGACAAGTTTTTAGGGCAGTTCTAGGGTCACCCCAACGTTGAGAGGAAGGTACCAAGAATTCCCACATATCCCCTCTCCCGTCCTCAGCATCCTCCACAAAAGTAGCACATTTGTTACAGCTGATGAGCTGCGCTGACACGCCACTGTCACTCCAGGTCCATCGTTTACCTTTGGCTTCGCTCTTGTTTTACATCCTGTGGGTATGAAAAAAATATATAATGACTTATCTCCATTGTTACAGTATCATGAGGACTGTTTTCACTGCCCTAAAAATCCTTTGTCCTATGCCTATTCATCCCTGCCTTCTCAGACCTCCACAACCACTGATCTTTTTACTATCTCCATAGTTTTGCCTTTTCCAGAAGGTCATATAGTTGCAGTCATTTCGTATGTAGCCTTTTCAGATTGGCTTCTTTCCCTTAGTTATATGCAGTTAAGTCTCCTTCATGTTTTCTCATAGCTTGATAGCTCATTTCTCTTTAATGCTAAATAATATTTCATAGTCAAGATGTACCACAGTTTACCCATTTACTTACTAAGGGGTTATCTTGGTTGCTTTCAAGTTTTGGCAATTATGAATAAAGCTGCTGTAAACATCCATGTGCAGATTTACGTGGACATAAATTTTCAATTCATTTGAATAAATACCAAGGAGCATGATTGCTGAATTGTATGATGAGAGTGTGTTTAGTTTTGATTGTCATTTTATTTTCATAGGTTTCTTTTCTTTTCTTTTTTTTACTAAGAGCAGTAGGTTTTAATTTGATACAGTCCCTTTTACCTCTTTTTGTCTTTTATGGTTTGTGTATGATCTGGTGGCAATTTCACATGTCTAGAGGGAGAATTCACCCCATGCTTAATACTATTAAAGTTCAGTTACTTGATTGACTCTACATGAGGCAGTGATATTGAGGATCATCACATAAGAGTGATTTTATCTTACACATTTATTAACCAGTGCTCTGGATAATGAAGTGATTCATAGGCACTGTCCTCCTAACTGCCTGAATGTCAAAGCAGAGTTATAGAGCCGCAGGGTCAGGAAGGAAATGATAAGACATCCTTTCCATCCATTGGATAAACATTTTAACAGTCAGATCATTTGTCTAATGCACATTTCCAGAACCTGTTTTCATCATAAGCAGCAATGTAGCATAACTCATCTGGATGTTAGAGCAGGAAAAGAAATAAGAACCTTCTCTCCTTTTTGTCATTATAAGATGCCTGCCTGACTTTCCACAGCTTAGCAGTGGAACATTTCCAGCTAACATATCACTTGCTTTCAAGTAGAATGATGCCTTTGGAGTGGCTAAGTGGTCCTCTGAGCAGAGTGGGAGCTTTCTAATCAAACCAAGCCCAGGCATGTATGCTAGGCTAGCAGAGTGAGCAGGTCACTGAAATGTCCTGAGCCACGGTTTCCATCATCTGTAAGATTTGAATATATGCATCGAAATATAGTAGGCTCTCACTGCTGCTGCTGCTAAGTCGCTTCAGTCGTGTCCGACTCTGTGCGACCCTAAAGACGGCAGCCCACCAGGCTTCTATGTCCCTGGGATTCTCCAGGCAAGAAGAATACTGGAGTGGGTTGCCATTTCCTTCTCCAGTGCATGAGAGTGAAAACTGAAAGTGAAGGTGCTCAGTCGTGTCCGACTCTTTGAGACCCCATGGACTGTAGGCTACCAGGCTCCTCTGTCCATGGGATTTTCCAGGCAAGAATACAGGAGTGGGTTGCCATTGCCTTCTTCAGGCTCTCACTAGATGGGTGTTTTTTGGTTTTTTGGTTTTTTACTAATTGGTGATATAAATAATGAATTAGAGAGAAATTTTATTTCTGGTGCATTTTTATCATTAGAAGAAAGAGAACTGAGAAATTCAGGACAAAAATATCTAGATTAAAAACTTGGTCTTTGTTTTCCATAAATCCTATCTAGGTTTGTACTCATGACCATAATCTAATTGTGGTCTTTTTTCACAAGAAGCATGTCTTGGAAGTGATGGATATTGAATTATGTTATTGCTATACAAAACCAGAGAACAAAGTGGCATCACAATTATTTTCAAATCTAAGGCAAACAGATATTATTGAGGGACCTTGTCTTCCTATGAGACCTCTTAAAATTTTGAATAAGTAATAAATTGCACTGCTGATTCAAAACCAAACAATAAGACTACACCAAGAAGCTTTAACCTCCACTGTTCCCCCATCTGTAAAGTTCTCCCTACCTTGTTCCCTAAGTTTTATTACCTACTCTGTTTTTTAAGTCAACTTGGGCAAATATGGGCTTCCCTGGTGGCTCAGACTGTAAACAATCCGCCCGCAATGCAAGAGACCTGGGTTTGATCCCTGGGTTGGGAAGGTCTGGAGGAGAGCATGGCAACCCACTCTAGTATTCTTGCCTGGAGAATCCCCATGGACAGAAGAGCCTGGCGGGCTACAGTCCACGGGGTCGCAAAGAGTCAGACATGACTGAATGACTAAGCACGTGGACAAAAGTTAGTATACTACATACTCTCTTGCACATCTCGCTTATAAAAATGTATGTGTAGAAATTAACATGTCATCCGTACAGAGTGGCCATGCTAAGATTCTGTGTGGCATTCCAACCTTATTGCACGTGCTGCTGAAGTGAAAACCCTGCAAGTCCTTTGCTAAATAAAAAAAGTGACCTGCCTCTCCACCTTGATGACTTGGTACTCTTCATGCCTAGAGGCAGAAAGTGGCAACAGGTAAGAACTCAAGGCCCCTGGAATTTTTGAAGACATAATTCTAGCATGTAACTGCTCAGGGAAAGAGGCTTTGGGAATTCTGATGTTCTTCCCTCTGGCAAAATTGGTCTTGAGGGATTGGTTTTAGCCTGAAGGCTTGTGCTACAAATAGAAGTATGTTTCAGCATAAAAGTTAATATGGCTTTTCATTAAGAGTGAATGTTTTCATGTGTAAAACTTGAAAGGGAAAAGTGTCCAATGTAGTCTTACCTCCTGATTAGAGGAAGTGACTGGAAGGAAATCCTTCTAAGGCAATTGCTTGTAGAGGCGACTTACTTGTCACCCTGGAGGAAACTGTAAGCTTCTTGGAACACTATCTCCCAAGAACATATAGGAGAGGCCTTTCTCTGAGTCGTAATGATGGGTGCAGCACGGCGTTGGAGATGCTGTCATAACTGAAGTTTATTTGGTAGCTAAAATTTCTGAATTCAGTTTTGTCTTTGAGTTTATAAGCATCTCAGCTTGTTTTTCAAAAACCTAAAAGCACATGTATACAATATACATGTATACACATGCCTTACAATAATGGAAGGCAGGAGCAAGTTAGGGTCAGATATACAAATATTAAAAAGTATAAGGTTACCTAAGTCACTCATAATTTATTTACTGAAAATTTATTTATATCATATTATATATTAGGTATGCTTATGATATAATATATGATATGACTTATATGTGGAATCTAAACAAGTAATACAAATGAACTTATTTACAAAACAGAAATAGACTGTACAGACATAGAAAACACACTTATGGTTTCCAAAGGAGAAAGAGGGGAGGGATAAACTAGGAGTTTGGGATTAACAGATACCTACTATATAAAAATATACAGAAGAACTGTATAAAAAAGATCTTCATGACCCAGATAATCATGATGGTGTGATGACTCACCTGGAGCCAGACATCCTGGAATGTGAAGTCAAGTGGGCCTTAGGAAGAAGCATCACTACAAATAAAGCTAGTGGAGGTGATGGAATTCCAGTTGAGCTATTTCAAATCCTGAAAGATGATCCTGTGAAAGTGCTGCACTCAACATGCCAGCAAATTTGGAAAACTCAGCAGTGGCCACAGAACTGGAAAAGGTCCGTTTTCATTCCAATCCCAAAGAGAGGCAATGCCAAAGAATGCTCAAACTACCGCACAGTTGCACTCATCCCACACGCTAGTAAAGTAATGCTTAAAATTCTCCAAGCCAGGCTTCAGCAATATGTGAACTGTGAACTTCCAGATGTTCAAGCTGGTTTTAGAAAAGGCAGAGGAACCAGAGATCCAATTGCCAACATCTGCTGGATCATCAAAAAAGCAAGAGAGTTCCAGAAAAACATCTATTTCTCCTTTATTGACTACGCCAAAGCCTTTGACTGGGTGAATCACAATAAACTGGAAAATTCTGAAACAGATGGGAATACCAGACCACCTGACCTGCCTCTTGAGAAACCTGTATGCAGGTCAGGAAGCAACAGTTAGAACTGGACATGGAACAACAGACTGTTCCAAATAGGAAAAGGAATATGTCAAGGCTATATATTGTCATCCTGCTTATTTAACTTACATGCAGAGTACATCATGAGAAACTCTGAGCTGGTAGAAGCACAAGCTGGAATCAAGATTGCCGGGAGAAATATCAATAACCTCAGATATGCAGATGACACCACCCTTATGGCAGAAAGCAAAGAAGAACTAAAGAATCTCTTGATGAAAGTTTCTGAAAGAGGAGCATGAAAAAGTTGGCTTAAAGCTCAACATTCAGAAAACTAAGATCATGGCATCCGGTCCCATCACTTCATGGCAAATAGATGGGGAAACAGTGGAAACAGTGGCTGACTTTATTTTTCTGGGCTCCAAAATCACTGCAGATGATGATTGCAGTCATGAAATTAAAAGACGCTTACTCCTTGGAAGGAAAGTTATGACCAACCTAGATAATATATTAAAAAGCAGAGACGTTACTTTGCCAACAAAAGTCTGTCTAATCAAGGCTATGGTTTTTCCAGTGGTAATGTATGGTTGTGAGAGTTGGACTATAAAGAAAGCTGAGCACAGAAGAATTGATGCTTTTGAACTGTGGCGTTGGAGAAGACTCTTGAGAGTCCCTTGGACTGCAAGGAGATCCAACCAGTCCATCCTAAAGGAGATCAGTCCTGGATGTTGATTGGAAGGACTGATGTTGAAGCTGAAACTCCAATACTTTGGCCACCTGATGCGAACAGCTGACTCATTGGAAAAGACCCTGATGCTGGGAAAGACTGAGGGCAGGAGGAGAAGGGTATGACAGAGGATAATATGGTTGGATGGCATCAGCGACGCAATGGACATGGGTTTGAGGGAACTCTGGGAGTTGGTGATGGACAGGGAGGCCTGGTGTGCTGCGGTTCATGGGATTTCAGAGTCGGACACGACTGAGTGACTGAACTGAACTGAACTGAACTATATAAAAAATAGGTAAACAACAAGGACCTTCTGTGTAGTTCAAGGAACTATAGCCAACATTTTTAATAACATATAATGAAAAAGAATAGACATATACATGTATGTACAACTGAATCCCTTTGCTGTTCGCCTGAAACTAGTGAAATGTAAATCAACTATACTTCAATTAAAAACAATAATGATTAAAGAAAGAATTCACTTGTTATTTCCTCAATAGATTTACCTTTATTTCTGTGTTTTACTTCTGCTAATAATCAAGTTTATTTGCATTTACTGAGTGCAAAGCAAGTCTTTAAAAGAACAGGTGCCTTGAAGATAGGAGTAAACCAGTCTGGTGTCCTCTGTTTCTGGGTTGCTAGATAATAATCATCCTGAAGGGCCAGAGTCCTGAGTCCTCAAAAAGGGAGCTCATTTCCAAGGCTGTCACAGTACTCTAGGTGAGAGATAATAGTGGTCCATCCAGTAGCTAGAGGACTCAGTCTGACTTAGTTAATATCCAGTGAACATCTCTCAAGAGAATTTGGGCCAAGCAATGTGCCTGAGTCTCTGCTGTTAACCACTGCACTGTTCTTAAAAAGTAAAACAGTAAGTGACTGTTACAATGATAAAATAGATTGATTTCATTCATGTAAAAGTTTTTGAGCCATGGCTACACCTCTTAGACAACTTTTATTGGATCCCTTCAAGATGCTTATCAGATATGGGTTTTTAATAATTGCTTTTTACTTTTCCTAACTCATTTCAGGACAGAGTTCTTAGTTATTTATTTTTATCCCAACACGTGATAAAGAAGTCTTCTTAGAGAAGATGAAGGCTATTTTTTTCTTCCTTTAAAATTTGGACTGAATTGATAATAATAAATAAAGCAAATGATAATTGATACTAGAACTATGAGACCCAGATCATAGGTTTCCCTGTATCTCATCACCTATGGTCTAGACCTGTTAGCCTGTTTCTTTTTATAGGAGGATGCATAGACATATCGGAACCAATGCCATCTGGGGAAGAATAATAATTCAAAAGAAGTTACGGGAAGCATCCATTCAGTCAGTCAGTTATTGAACTGTGGCAGTGCGTTGACTACCGTGCCATCATGTAAAGATGAACATTACAGTCTGGTTGAGGAAACAGCACATAATCTACAGTTATAACGAAGCGTGAGGCACAGACCACAGGAGACATATGTGCAGAACACCGTGGGAGTAGATGGAGGGAGGTGTCAGAAGATGTTGACGGATGAGATGAAGCTAGGAGGAGGTTGCTAGGTGGACAAGGAAATCTGTTGACTAGTTTTTGAACTTATCCAAGAAGAATGAAATTAGTAAGTGCTCATTCTAAAAAAAAAAGTAGTTCACAACTGGGGAAAAGCTGTTTAAAGATTATGCTGGTGTTATTAGGCAGCATATCTTTTGCTCAGGTCCCAGGTATAAGTTAAGACTCTTGATTGTCAGTTAGATGGAATAAACCAGGAGGTTGATGTTGGTTTCTGGATGGCAGGAGTATTATTAGATATAGCTGCTATTGAGAGAATCTATGGTATGACCTGAGTCCTCAGTGATGTTAATAATTTTTAAAGACCTGTTTTGAAGTCTTTCTGCATGGGTAGACTTTAACTTATGAGAATGTTCCTGAGGTTTTGCAGGGAAGTTTAAAAATAAATTTGAATTACTTTTATACAGATCAAAGAAGATTGCAGGTACAGGAACCTTAAATTTAAGACTTTTTATGTAGTCAACATTCTTTTAGTTTTTTGAAGGCATTCAAGCTTGCAATTAAGACAGAAGAGAATGGAATAAAATCAGACTCTGGTGTAACTAAATCTTGGCTTTATCTCTTACCTGCTGTCCTTATTTAATTCATCTTTGCTTAGTCATCTGAAAAATTGGAAAATAGTAGTACTTTTCATCATAGTTGAAAATGATGTTAGTAGACATAAAACACTTAGCAAAATGACTGGCACAGATTAAGTGCTTAATAGTTATTGTTGTTGTTGTTCAGTCACTCATTCGTTCCCGACTCTTTTCAACCCCATAAAGCAGCACGTCAGGCTTCCCTGTCCTTCACTGTCTCCCAGAGTTTGCTCAAACCCACGTCCATTGATTCAGTGATGCCATCCAACCATCTCATCCTCTGTTGCCCTTCTCCTTTTGCCTCCAATCTTTCTCAGCATCAGGGTCTTTTCCAATGTGTTGGCTTTCCGCATCAGGTGGCCAAAGTATTGGAGCTTCAGCTTCAGCATCAGTCTTCCCAATGAATATTCAAAGTTGATCTCCTTTAGGATGGACTGGTTTGATCACCTTGCTGTCCAAGGGACTCTCAAGAGTCTTCTCCAGCACCACAGTTCGAAAACATCAATTCTTCGGTGCTCAGCCATTTTATGGTCTAACGCTCACATCTGTACGTGATTACTGGAAAAACCATAACTTCGACTGTATGGACCTGTGTCAGCAAAGTTATGTCTCTGCTTTTTAATACACTTTGTTTGTTTAATATGCTAGATTTGTCATAGCTTTTCTTCCAAGGAGCAAGTGTCTGTTAATTTCCTGGCTACAGTCACTGTCCACAGTGATTTTGGAGCCCAAGAAAATAAACGGCCACTGTTTCCACTTTTCCCCCCTCTATTTGCCATGAAATGATGGGACTGGATGCCATTATTTTGTTGTTGTTAATTTTTATTGGAGTATAGTTGCTTTACAATGTTGTGTTAGTTTCTGCGGCACAGCAAAGTGAATCAGCTGTGTGTTCATATATGTCCCCTCTTTTTGGGTTTCCTGCCCATTTACGTCGCCAGAGAGCAGTGCGTAGGGTCCCCTGAGCTGTACGGCAGGTCCTCATCAGTCAGCCTTTTCATGCACAGAGAGCGCATGCTTGTGCTCAGTCCTGTCTCTGCGACACTTTGGACCGCTGCCCGCCAGGCTCCTCTGCATGCCAGGAAAAAAATCCACGGGATTTTTCAGGCAAGAAGACGGGACTGGGTTGCCATTTTCTCCTGCAGGGGATGTTCTCCATCCAGGCATCAAAGCCACACCTCCTGCACTGCAAGCAGATTCTTGACCACGGAGCCATCAGAAAGGGTATCTATGTCAATTACAGTCTCCCAATTTATCCTGCCCTCCCTCCCCCCCTTAGTAGTCATACACTTGTTCTCTACATCTGTGTCTCTCTTTCTGCATTGCAAATAAGTTCATCTGAACCATTTTGTAGATTTCACAGATAAGCAATATTATATGATATTTGTCTTTCTCTTTTTGACTTACTTCACTCTTTATGACAATCTCTAGTTCACCCATATCTCTGCAAGTAGCACTATTTCACTCCTTTTATGGCTGAGTATATTCCATTGTATATAAGTACCACATCTTCTTTATCCATTCCTATATTGATGGACATTTAGGTTGCTTTCATGTCCTGGCTAGTGTAAATCATATTGTAATGAACATTGAGGTACATGTATCTTTTTGAATTATGGTTTTCTCTGGGTATTTGCCCAGGAGTGGGATTGCTGGGTCATGTGGTAGATATATTTTTAGTCTTTTAAGGAACCTTCATACTGTTCTTTATGGAACTTTCCAGGTGGTGCTATTGGTAAAGAATCCACCTGCCATTGCAGGAGACTTATGAGATGTGGGTTGGATTCCTGGGTTGGGAAGATCCCCTGGAGTAGGAAGTGGCAACTACTCAATATTCTTGCCTGGAAAATTCCATGGACAGGGCACCAGAGGATAAGATGGCTGAACAGCATCACTGATTCAATGGACATGAACTTGGGCAAACTTTGAGAGGTGGTGAGGAACAGGGAGGCCTGGCATGCTGCAGTCCATGGGGTCACAAAAAGTCAGACACGACTGGGCGACTGAACAACAACAAAGAGACTATATGCTGTAGAATATTTTCTCTCCCCTTGTGATGATCAAAATGTGCTGGCCCAATGTCTCACTTTCTTGGTTCATATTGCCTTATAATAGATACAGATTAATATGATAGTGGTTTTTAATATTTATGGGTTACTCTTTCTAGGTGACAAGGTTAAAAACTAGCAACAGCTTGTAATACACAAAGTTTTGTTTTATTCTTAAATATAGATTAAAAAAAACCTGAATAATACCAGTACTAATTTGCCATGGATGGGAATTATAAGCTAGTGGTGCTATGCAAATGACCACAGTGGGTGATTCATTCTGAAGAACGTGGGAGAATTTTTAAAATCTGAATGATAGTTCTTGACATTTCAGTGTGTGTGTGTGAATGCTCCTGTGCACACATTTAAATTCTCTTTCTACTTCCATTCTTTGCCTACATGTAATTATGACATTCCAAAATAGGCATGGACTTCAGAGCCAATGTTAGTTATTAGATTGTGAAATTAGAATTTCCAGCTCAGCTATTTTATATTCTCTTTATTAAGACTTTCTCAGTGGTTGGTCCTATCCAATCTACAATTATAATGCTGTATTACATCCACAAAATCATCTGAGTTCTCGTAAGAAGGAATATATTTCCTATGAGGCTAGCTCTGGAGGGTCAGCCTTTAGGAAGTCTTTTCTAGAGAAAAATCAGAATGACCAGTGTGGGGGTTCAATGAGCTAGATTCCTTCAGAACTTCACAGTGGTTCTCACCTCAGAGCCTTAACACATACGGGGATTCACTTAAGGTATGTCAAGAGTAATTTCTTGTGAGTAAAATACTAATTTATTTAGCTTCTAAATAAAATACCTAAATGCAAATGGATTGAAAGCTGACCCTACGATTATGTGGTCCTCTTGGGTGAGAGGGAAAGGAACTGTAGTCATAGACATTTTGTATATAGCTTAAAACAGATTCCCCGAACTCTACCCTGCCTCTGAATCTTCAGGAACACTGGTGACATTCAGGTTCCTGGGCCCTTCCTCCGTGAAATTTGATGTTGTTCATCCGGGTTGAGGTGTAAACACGCATTGTTAACCAGCAACCCAGGTGACTCAGACTCAAGTGGGAAGAGATCCCATTTTCACAAATAGTCACTGGACTTTACAGAAGGCAACCTGTCTCCAACAGGTCCCATGATTTCCTTCCAGCTTGACTGCCTTGTCCTGGCTCCCGGTCTAAGACTGGCTGGTATGTTCTCAGTAACGAGTGGTTACTTGTCACAGACCCTCATTTCTTATGGCAGGTGCTGACAGCCGCCAATTGCTAATGTGAGTCACCCTCCTCTTCAGTTGCACTAGCAGAGATTGTAGAAGACTTCTCTAAATTATATATCACTGCCACCTACAAATAACAACATAGAAAATGGAAGAACAGTTTTATTCATTTCTAAAGAGTACATGTTATATGAAAAAGCTACTAAATGGATGGGATAAGAGAGGTCTAAAAAGCTAAAGTTATGAGTTGCTTACCCAGTGTGAAGAGAGGTGATAGGGAAAAAAGAAGCAAAATTTTTAAGTATTCATAGCATTCCCCAGCAACGCTACAAACAATACTAGAGTATTTTTGGTTTTGTTTTTTATCTGCAAGCTATAATTGCTATGTTTTATTATAAATTAATACTGCTTATTAATTATGCTCTTTGCTTTGCGCTTTTAAAATTTTTCTTCTGTTTTATCATACCTACTGACAGCTTTTAAAAATACTGACTGTTGCTGAATCCCTAATCATTGATGTTTGAGATTTTTGCATTAATTTAGTATCATGCTTTCAACCACATTATACCCGAGCTAAAAAAAGATAGATGAGTCTTGCTTCATTTGTATACAATGGAAGGTCCATCTTTCCTAACTAGCCATTATTTCTAGAATGTCTCTGTCCATTCACACATGTAAGGGAACTGTTTCTTACAGTTAGGACAGATAGAAACTGTTACAATTTTCTATCATGGAAATTGATGATCTCTTTTAGAATCTTAGAATTATTCAACTCTGGAATAAGGGAAATATTCTACTTATAGTTGGCTATGTGAAGGCAGTAACTGTTTCTTTTTTTAAAAATTGAAGCACAGTTGATATACAGCATTATCTTACAGAGGTACAGTATAGTGATTCACAATTTTTAAAGGTTATACTTCATTTAGTTTTTGTAAAATATTGGCTGTATTCCCCTATTGTACAGTCTATCCTTGTAGCCTATTTCCTACCTCATTGTATCTCTTCCTTGCCCGTATATGGAACCTCCCTGCTTCCCTTTCCCTACTGGTAACCACTAGTTTGTTCTCTATGTCTTTGAGTCTGCTTCTTTTTTGTTATATTCACTGTTGTATTTTTTAGATTCCACGTATACGTGCTGTCATACAGTATTGCCTTTCTCTGTTTGACTTGTTTCATTTGGCATAATGCTCGCCAGCTGCATCCATGTTGCTGCAGATGGCAAAGTTTCATTCTTTTATGGCTGAGTAGTGCTCCAGTGGATGTGTGTACCACATCTTCCTTGTCCGTTCATCGGTTGATGGACACTTGGGTTGCTTTTATATCTTGGCAACTGTAAATAATGCTGCTATGAACTTTGAGATGCATGTATCTTTTAAAAATTAGTGTGTGTGTGTTTTTAGGATATATATCCATGGTGGAATTGCCAGATCATATGATAGTTCTATTTTTAGTATTTTGAGAAACGTCCATACCGTTTTCTGCAATAGCTGCAATAATTTACATTCCCACCAACAGTGTACAAGGGTTCCCTTTTCACCACATCCTCACCAGCACTTATTTGTGTTCTTTTTCATGATAGCCATTCTGACAGGTATGAGGTGATATCTTATCATGGTTTTGAATTGCATTTCTCTGATGATTAGCAGTGTTGAACATCATTTTATGTGCCTATCGGCCGTCTGCCTTTCCTCTTTGGAGAAGTGTCTGTTCGCTGCTTCTGCCTATTTTTTAATTGAGTTCTTTGTCTTTTTGATGTTGAGTTGAATTAACTGTTTATATATGTGTTGGATATTAATTCTTTATTCATCATATCATTTGTAGATATTTTCTCCCCTTTAGTAGGTTGATTTTTCATTCTGTTGACAGTTCCCTTTGCTGTGCAAAAGCTTTCAAGTTTAATTAGGTCCTACTTGTTAATTTTTTCTTTTTTTTAATTTAGGGGATGGACCCAAAGAAATATTGCTGTGCTTTATGTCAGAGTTTTGTCTGTGTTTTCTTCTGAGAGTTTTATAACATCCAGTCTTACATTTAGGTCTTTAATCCATTTTGAGTTTATTTCCGTGTATGGCATTAGAGAATGTTCTAATTTCATTCTTTTACAAGTATTTGTCCAGTCTTCCCAGAACCACTTAATGAAGAGGCTGTGTTTTCCCCACTGCATATTCTTGAAGGCAGTAACTATCTCTGATATTCTAGGAATCTTTCATTGTTTCATTTGTTTGTATAGAGAAGTGAAGGATAATATTACAAATTTTACTTAAATTTTTAATGCCGACCATTTTCACATTGTGCTGACCCATGATATGGAAATTGGGCCTCACTTAAGTCCTGTTTTCCAGTCATCACTGATTGGAACACCTACTTGTGCTCAGGCAATATAGTCAACACTGAAGAAATAAAAACGAACACGGTAGTCTTTGACGGTCGTCCCGGAGTTAACAGTCTGGTTAGAGAGAGAGGAAAGACACAATAAAAGCTATCGAAGATAACGAGTTTCCTGTAGAAGGAGCAGATACTGAGTGCCATGGAGGCAGTCATCACTCACAGTGTTTCACGGAGTACCAGACTGGCTGGTTGCTGAGAATACGGAGTACAGTCACTGAATTCAAGAAATTCTCACTATAGAGGAGGATGGTGGTTCATTTTAGTCGTAGAGAATTGCACGAAATACTATGAAAGCAAATTCTATTTGCTGGGAGGCAGTGGGAGACAAGGTAGTCTCCTGGAAGAGGTGTAACAGGAAAGAGTCTTAGGTGATGGGCAGGAGTTACCCAGGGAAAGGCAGAGGGCCAAAGGCACGGGTTACAAGGCAGGTTGAAGGGGCAGTGCAAGCAGTTATGATCTCTGGAGCGTTGAGTCCTAGACAGAGGCTGCTGGGAGTTGTAAGTGAAGAAGACAGGCCAGTCCATATAGGGACCCTTGGCCATCTGAAGAAATGGGACTTTATCCTGTCCCTGGGGGACACTGAAAGTTAAGAGGGCAATGAAATAGCCGGGTTTAATTTTACATTCTGGCAGTTACATAGCTGATGGTTTTAAGAAAGACAGTACTAAGAGCTCAGACCCAGAACTGACAGTGCTTGTGAGTCGTGATGGGCTTCCCTGTTGGCTCAGATGGTAAAGAATCCGCCTGCAATGTGGGAGACCCAGGCTTGATCCCCGGGTTAAGAAGACCCCCTAGAGAGGAGAATGGCTACCCACTCCAGAACTCTTGCCTGAAGAATTCCATGGGCAGAGGAGACCAGCAGGCTATAGTCCATGGGGTCACAAAGAGTGGTCCGTGACTGAAGCAACTTAGCACACACGTGAGGCATGACAGTCTTAACACGGGCAGCCCACTGTTGAACAGGATGGTAGCCGAGCGCTGCAGACGTCAAACCAGTAGCATGTAGTGGCTGGTTGATATGAGAAGTGACGATGAAGGAGAAGAATCAAGAATGACACCCAGAGTTCTTGTTTGGATCCCAATGTGGATGCTGGTGCCACTGTCTCAGATCCGGCGGGAGAGACAGGCGTGAAGAGGAAGATGCTCAACTTGGTTTTGGGAACATGGGGTTTGAGGGGCCCATGTCACTCTTAGGGGAGCCATCACAGATAAATATTTGAACATGAAAGGGAATCTGGGCAGGGGAATTGGATTTGCCCCACCCCGCCCTGCTGCCAAGGCTATCAGGGTAGTTGGAAAAATCTGAGTTCTATTTTGGACACAGTCAATTCCTGGAGCCATTAGAATGTGGCCATGCCCATCCAAAACTCAGAAGTGAGATTGAGGGAGAGAGATTTTGCAGCCTTCTATGTGGACTGCATTTCTTTCAGCTCACACAAAATATGATAAATGAGGTGGTTAAATCTACCCAAGTGCTGGGAGGAAGATGTAAAAGATGAAGAGAAATTAATGAAGCACCGAATAAAGAAGGTCCATAAAAACTGAGCATCACAATCTATTTGTTGTTGTCTTAGTCGCTAAGTCGTGTCCGACTCTTTGTGATCCCGTGGAATGTAGGTCGCCAGGCTCCTCTGTCCGTGGGATTTCCCAGGCGAGAAGACTGGAGTGAGTTGCCATTTCCTTCCGTAGGGATCTTCCTGACCCAGGGTTTGAACCTGCATCTCCTGCATTGGCAGGCAGCTTCTTTCCCACCGAGCCACCAGGGAAGCCCATCACATCTATTAGGCTGTGAGAAGATTGACTGGTGAAGTGACGCAGTCATTAGTGAAAACGCTGAGCTGGGAAAATAGTTGCTGAAGTTGTAATTTCTCTGGTTGTCACTTTGTGGGACCGCAGTGTAACAGTTCGTGCTAGTTGGGGTTTTCCAATCTTCGGTGGCCCCATCTGGTTCACATTCTAAGACCCAAATTGTGAGGTCAGGATGAGGACACGGTTCTTCCAATCGAAGAAGTTATTGTTACTTGCAACCATTCAATTTCACATTTCACAGCACATCGTTGTGTTTTTTCTGTACTTGATTCATGTGTAAGTTGAGACAGAGGAACACAGCGGGCAGCTGGCCTCCTTCTGACGCTAACTCTGTACACTGAAGCCGTGAGCTCAGTTCATTTTCAGGCTTAATGGCCACTTTCAGCATTGGCTGCCCACTGGAATCATCTGGGAGCTTTTATTAAGCAGGATGCATTGAGTAGCCCCCAGAAATTATGATTCAGTTGCTGTAGGGTGGGGCCCGGGAGTGCTAAGTCGCTTCAGTAGTGTCCAACTCTGTGACGCTATGGATTGTAGCCCGCTAGGCTCCTCTGTCCACGGGACTCTCCAGGCCAGAATACTGGAGTGGGTTGCCCTGTCCTTCTCCAGGGGATCTTTCCCAACCCAGGGATCGAACCTGCATCTCTTCTACCTCCTGCTTTGGTGGGTGGGTTCTTTACGACTATCACCACCTGGGAAGTGGGCCCCAGGCAGTCATATGCTTTAAAAGTCCCCCAGGTGATTCTCGTGTGTAGACAAGCTTGAGAATCACTGTTGTCAAGTAAAGAAACAGATGCTTTGCCAACTCAGAGCAGTGGGAAGAAATCCAGTAAGATAAATAATGTGTGTGAAAGTATAATATTTATTATAAGAGGGTACTGAGGAATGAAATGGCGAAGTCCCAGGAAAGAGGCACAAAAAGGTGTTTGTTTTTGTTTTGTTTGTTTGTGAGTTTTAACCTTAAAAGATTTCTGTGCCAGGGTGAGCGTTTGACTCAGGCAGTAGACAGTCTGGAAGTTTCCATGGTTCTCGCAGCAGCCAGGAGACCTATGAACGCCGTCCTGTCTGAGCAGGCATTTTACGTGGCCCCACCCCCTCTGACGGAATAGCTTTGTTAGCCATATATTTATAATTGCTTCCCTTGGAATGTCTGTGCCTTTTTCCTGTTTTCTAAGCTATCCACGTGCCTCTCCACTTTCTTTATGTATCTCCAGGCAGCACATTCCAAGACACGCATTCTGTCTTATAGGCTTGGACCCTTAATGACTGTTTGGCCTTGGGCAAGTTATTTGAATTCCTTTCGCATCCATTTCTTCATCTGTACTCAAGTATGTTGTGAAAGTTAAATCAGATAGTACATCTAAAGTGTTTAGCACAGTGCTGGTAGATTATAAGCTCCCCAAAATGGTTTTCAGTGCACGTTGGCATTTAACTTCCTCAGAGCTAAAGAGAGCCCCAGTTACACACGCCAACAGTATGGACTGCAGAGGATCATCACTTAGCTGTAGTTTATTGTACAAACACTGGGTCTGACCCCAGAGCCCCATCTTTATTAAGGTTCAGTTTAAATTCCTGGTAGGAACAGTCGATGATAGCAAATGCCCTGGTTCCATCACAGACAAATGAATTGAGTTCCACCAGACAAATGAATCTTCAGGAAGTAACCTAGACATCATTGGGCAATGATTGTATAAAAACATTGCACAAGAAGATGCTGAATATTATGCTGAGAACAAATAACAATGTTACCGCAATCTAGTTTTGGTCCAGAGCCTTGCATGAAATCACAAGCAATTAACCCTCAGAGACCTCTGTCCATTAATAGTGACTCTGCTTTGATTTCAGTAGGGATCTGAGTAATATTATCTTTTTACAGTTTGTATCTCTATACACAAGTGAAAACATCTGTCACTGAGTAATGAAGAATGATAACTGAATAATATCATCAGTTTATTGAAAAAGTATAAAATGATCATTGATCTGTCAGCTAGGTGATTCTATTGAACTTGACCTCTACTATAGATGTACCTTGGAGATATGGTTCCAGACCATGACAGCAAAGCAAATATCACAGTAAAGTGAGTCACGGGATTTTTTTTGTTCCCTAGTGCATATAAAAGTTATGTTTATAATCTATTATGATCTATTAAGTATGCAGTATTATATCTATACCTTCATTAAAAATTGTTAAAAATGCTAACCATCATCTGAGCCTTCAGCAAGTCTTAGTTGTAATATCAAAGATCACAGATCACCATAACAAATACAACAATGAAGAAGCTTGAAATATTGCGAGAATGACCAAATATGACAAAGATGACAGGAAGCAAGCAGATGCTGTTGGAAGCGTGGCGGTAGACTTGCTCCATGCAAGTTTGCCACAAACCTTCAGCTTGTAAAAAGCTCTGTATCTGCAGATCAGGATAAAGCGAAGCGTGATAAAACGAGGTTCGCCCGTAATTAAAAATCAACAGAGATGATCCAGGAATTACAAAAAACTTACCTATTTTCCCCTCACCCCCAACAGTGATGATTTCCTTAAGAAACTGAAGTGCCATGTGAGAACACCATTTTATATTTCCCTGGAATCATTACCACCATTTCTGCCTTTTCTTGATGTCTACCATCTGCACCTCTGTCAACTAGAAGTCTCTCCACACTGCAGTTAAGTGATTCGTTCTCCCAGGTTGTTCTAAGTCTTTTTATGTTGATGCATTCATTGAGAATCCTGAATGCTAAGTTTGGTTTTTCCAGATTCTAAAATGCTGCTTTAATACCTGTTCAGTGTGGCAGGTAAGTTCACTTTAGAACTGTGCTGTTGGGTGGACACCTGCTCTGCTCCTTCCTGGGCTGGATGGATTTGTGTGTCTAGACCAGGCTGGCCCCAAGCCGAACTGTGATGTCAACATGTCTAGCTAACCTTAGTGCTTTGCCAGATACTCATGGTAAATGAATGGATGAGTGAATGGCCACGTGCATAGATGAATGAGTGAAGAATGAAGGGGATGGAATAAATTACTAAGGTCAGATGAGAAACTGCTTTTGCTAGTGAGAAGATGAATTTCCTCTACTTACCACCTTGATTTTCATCAAATTCCTTCTTTATTTCCAACTAAACTTGACCCCTGGGTTGGGAAGGACCCCTGGGTTGGGAAGGTCTCCTGGAGAAGGGAAAGGCTTCCCACTCCAGTGTTCTGGCCCAGAGAATTCCATGGACTGTATAGTCCATGGGGTCACAAAGAGTTGGACCTGACTGAGCGACTTTCACTCACTGAAGCTTTCACGCTTCCTGTAAGTAAACGACTTTTAGGGTAGTGCTCATTGAGTCAGCTCAGCCATCTCTCCCACATGGCATACGATTGGTAAGGGCTTTAGGTAGGGTGATCTCTGCAGTGGTCACTAGAGGTCAGGACAGAGCTGGGAACCAGGTGGGCAGAGGGTCATTACGCTCAAAGCATGGAACTTGGGAGACCAAGCCTCGTCCTGGTTTTAGAGCGGGAGTAGACAAAATCTCAGTTAGAAGCGATAAACAAATATCAATCCAGGAAGCATGATCAGAATAGGAAGCAGACAGGGCACAAGTATTAAAAGGACTCCAGAGTCAGAACAGAACAGGGATCCTGGAAACCCCTGGATACCAAGGCCATTATCAGGGAAAATGGGAACCACAATCTGGAGATAAAATAAGAACTTTTGCAAGAAGAGTAAACGAGCTAATGTCCAAACAGCATCTGAGTGGGTTCTAACCACTATTACATATCTGTTGGATATCAATTAAAATTTCCTTATAACATTTGCAATTAGTCATAACTTTTGACCTCAATTTTTCATCTTAATTTGAGAGACCTCACATATTAGTCAAAAGAGCATGTAAAATTGTCTCCTTTACCCCAAGAAATTTGTTGATTGTCTAATTTTACCATTCACAATATGTCTTGTTGTACATACAGTGAGTATGTGTCCATCAAAAGCTGACCATGAATAAATCAGTATAAATTGTAGTAGAGACAACATAATGTATCTGTAAGGAAGAGTGTTTTGACAGAATAGAGACTGAAAAGGGTTATTTATTTCTTCATTTTGGTAAATGTTTAAGAACAAGATAGTTCTAGTTGAAATTATCATAGTTTCAGAATGGAAAATAATAGGTTTTATGGGGCCTGAAGTTTGTTATATTTGGGGGAAACCTCTTTGATTTGATTGTAAATGAATTAATTATGAATACAAAATTACATATGGAAGCAAATAATTGTTTGAAATGACAAAAACAAAAGAAATTACAAATCCTTGTAATTTGAAAAATATAAGAAACATCATAAAATCTAGAAATATTTTTGTTAATGAATTGTCAGATACATTTCTTTTATATCTTTTTTTATATGGGTTTTTTGGCTATGTTCTTTTTTTAAATTTATTTATTTTTAATTGAAGAATAATTGCTTTACTGCATGTTCTTTATATGATAAAGTTTGTAGGATGATTTTTTTATAGATAGAATAGAAAGGTATTTCAGTCTCTTTGTTAGCATAATTGATCAGAATGTGTGTGTGCAAGTTTGCATGTGTATACATGTATGTTTTACTTATTGATTATGTAGAAAAGTTTTTTTTTTTTCATTTTCACACCAATTTTGGTAGCATCATATACAAATTTGATCGGTAGACAAATTTGGCAGACCCCTATGAGGTTTCTCTCATATATGAGCTGTAGGCTTTTAAAACATTTCAGGTTTTCTTATGCAGTATCTAATCTTTAAGAACTATTTAAGTTGATGATGCTCATTTACCAGTTTGTCATTGCTGTCCTTGTTGTAATGATATACTTAAAATTTTGTGTTATCTTTGCTGGCATCCATATTTTGCAGGAAATCAGCAAGAAATAAAAATCTTTTTCCAGGGTCTATGGATTCACTCCTTTTTGTTAACTGAATATTCAAACTGTGAAAGAGGGTTGATTCATTACTTCTCTTTAAAATATATTTCCTCCTCTTAATAAATCATTGCTTTTGGTAGATAATTTTTATCTGATGGTTTTGTTACAGTCCTCTTCTTGATACTAGACTGATTTCATTGCTGATTATTATTGCTTTCACTTAATTTTCATTTAATTATTTTTATCAGCATTTTCTCTCAAGTCTTTAATGAATGCTGTTAGAGATAAAAGAAGCTACTTTTCATGTATGCTTAAAGCAGGCATTAGTAAATACTCAGACTGTCTAAATTGTGATGAGAATGGTGATTTTTCAATTCAGCATTCCCTTAGCCAAGTACCCAAAATACTCATAGTCACTGAGATATGTCTGATATGTGATGGAGGAAAAGTCAGAATGAAAACGGACAGTGTTCCTATCTAAGGCAATTAAAATATCCTATTTTTGTAACTTTAGCAAAAATATATGAACTTTCGGTTAAGCCATACAAGTTAAGGGAATCTGAAAATTTATGCTTCTTTGGCTTTATGGAAAATCTTTTTATGAGTGACCCCTAACACATGCATCTATAATTTGCATATGAAAGTATGAACTATGACCCAATCATTTACAATATAATCTGTGTGGCACTAGGTAGTATCCAAAAAATTGTAATTTTCTGTTAAGAAAGACAAGATCCTAAATTTTTTGCAAGCAACATCTGTATTAGTATTTGTAAATACCCTGATACAGGAAATAGGGAAAAACAGTAATATACTTGAAAACCAGTGAAATAAAAGTTATATGCCACATACACATACTCACAGACTGCTTGCTAATGCTAATTGCCTGACCTGCTTTGAGATCTGATGAGAGGAACAACAGCCTATCATAATTCCTTAATTTGATATCTCTAAAACCCAAATTCAGCACTTCCCTGAATCTTGCCAGTCATGCTCATCATATAATACGCAGGAAGTTCCACTCTAACTTAGATAATGAATGAGAAAGGACATATGAGTCTGCCTTGGGCATTGTCCCTGGTAAATAACCATCCGGATTATGCCTTAAACAGAGCAGAATCTCAATAAACATTTGCTGATTTTAACTGAATTATTACTTTATTCAGGTGCTATTACTTATTTTGAAGTGCAGCTAGTGTGTTACCATTTAAGAATCTGACTCCTAGAATCTCAGTTTGTCCAAAGCTTATGCATATAAATTTGACCCTTACCACTAAGCTCTAAGAGTTCTGCACCCTCCCTTTCTCCTCATTTTTTAACGAATAGCATTGTTTCAAGTTATGTGAGACCAATAGCACATGTGAAATATCATGTAAAATGCAGGGCACATCCGAACCAAGAATTGATTTTTTCTTTGTAATCAGTGGATTAAAACTGTTGGACATTTGCATCAAATTACCATACCTGCCAGAGTTGTTAGATTTGTGTTTACTCAAATTGTTCCCCCAGTAAGCACAAAGGTTCTGAATTTTTACATGTAGCCCATTGTTTGAACAATTGGAGCCAAAATATAATTTGATTTCTAAAAGTTCTGATAATTATTTTAATTTGTCAAACATACATGATCCTTTAAAGATTTTTTTCTTTATTTTTGATTTGAATCTTTCCCTAACTTATCAAGTAGGCTTCTTTGAAAGCTCTCTTTAAAGTATTTATTTGTGTTATGTATCAGATTGCCCTTCATCTCACCAGTCAAGGGAATAACTATGCAGTCTTCTTCAGAAAGGGTAGCATATGTAGGAAACCAGATAATCAAGAATTGTACTTTTCTCTCACTAATCTTGGCATTCCTTTAGAGCAAGGAGAATTCTTTTGTGAAATGGGTTGTGATTCAATGAGTATGATATCTTTTCTTTCTCTGGAGAATGAAAAGGGTTTTGGGTTAGAATAAAAGAACTATTTTTGAAGAATCTGATGAATGTTGTGTAAAATCAATGCTGTATTTGGCAGTTCTTTTTCCTCTGTTACATACTAGTGAAATATTCTTAAAGCAGTTTCTGGTTGGAGGCATGACAGTTAAGATTGTTGTCAACTCCTTGACTATTTGATTCAGAAAACACCTTCTCTGTTACTTACACAACAAGCACAATATGTGGTGATTTTTCATTAATTCCACATTTATGAATTTAAATTTCATAAAGAAATTAAATTTCATTCAATTTGCTAAGTATTTATGGAAGCAGTTAATGTGTACAGTATTGAGTTAGTAACTGCAGATGATATGGAAATAGAACAGATAAAAGTTTTGCTCAAGAAAGTGACAATGAAATAAAGAAAGTTAAAAAGCATCCAAATAAATATAGTACAAAATTCAATGAGAAATACCTAAAATGTGCAAAGTATTAAGAATTAGAGAGGAAAATATGTCAGGTTTGGGAGGCATTCGGAAAGACTTTATGAATGAAGGACCATTTGAGATGAGTCTCAAAGTTTCAGGAGGGTGATCAGTAGACGGAGGTGCCTCTTTCCAGCTCGCAAGTGACCAGAAACAAAACACAGAGGAAGAGGTTGAAGCCAGGATATCCTGCTGGATCTTAACACTTGTTTTTGCCATAAGTCCACTCTATGTCACTGTAGACAAGCAAATTACTCTCATTTATCTTCTCCCTAGTCAAGGCTATGGTTTTTCCAGTGGTCATGTATCAATGTGAGAGTTGGACTATAAAGAAAGCTGAGTGCAGAAGAATTGATGCTTTTGAACGGTGGTGTTAGAGAAGACTCTTAAGAGTCCCTTGGACTGCAAGGAGATCCAACCAGTCCATCCTAAAGGAGATCAGTCCTGGGTGTTCATTGGAAGGACTGATGTTGAAGCTGAAACTCCAATACTCTGGCCACCTGATGCCAAGAGCTGACTCATTGGAAAAGACTCTGATGCTGGGAAAGACTGAGGGCAGGAGGAGAAGGGTATGACAGAGGATGAGATGGTTGGATGGCATCACCGACTCAATGAACATGGGTTCGGGTGGACTCTGGGAGTTGGTGATGGACAGGGAGGCCTGACATGCTGCGGTTCATGGAGTCGCAAAGAGTCGGACACGACTGACCGAACTGATCTTCTCCCTGAAATGAAGATGCTGGACTCATGACTCTAATGTGCTCTGTAGTGTTCTGAAGTAGGAACAAATATTAGTGTAGCCAGTAGGAGTTAATGACTGGTCACTCATTAGCTTTGTGTCACTATCCTGCTCAGGCCTTGATAACTCATTTTAAAGTGAGTTTGAGTGAGTCAGAAACCTCTTCAAAATTCTCTCTGTAGCTCTGCAATTATAATTAAACAGGAACCCAGAACCAAATTCTATTACCATATCCTTACCAGAGGTAAAGGAATGTTTCCTTTTTGTTCTTTTAATTGTGGGTATTCTAGTCCATCAGTGAATAGTGCTGTTCTTTGCCCACAGTGGTTGGTCAGTAAGTACATACTGAGTGACCGCTAGTGTCAGGAAATGTGGCAAGTCACTAAGTAGTCATGAGAAGGGTAGATATGGTGCTTTGCACGATGCTATATATTCAGAAGGGGTGTATATACAAAGATAACTAGGAATCCTGGATAAAATACAATATGTGTCAAAAAACGTGGTAGAAAAAAATTGGTATTCATTCATTAAACATTTAATTAGCTACATCTCTGTTCAGGATAAATGCCCGGGGAACCTAGAAATGATCTTGACTAACTCAGATATACTCCCTTAACTGAACTCATAATAACCATAGCAAATATTGCAGGCATGATACATGCTATAAAAAATGTAAGGTACCATGAGCACAAAAAAGCAGGGTACCGGATCTAGTATGATGGATTGGAGGAACATTTCTGAGGATGTGATGCTTGAGCTGAGAGCTAAAGGATAAAGAGAGTGAAACTGGGAAAGAACTATTATTTCAGGTCAGATGAGGTAGGTGGGAATGTGCATGTAGATCAGGCTAAGAGTGAATAGCTGGTGTTGCAGGTAAAGATGGGTTTGGTTAGAGAGAGAACCTGGAATTTTATGTGAAATGGAAAGCTATCCAAAGGATTTTAAACAATAAATAACATGAGTTGACTATGTCTTGAAAATATCATCTTGGCTGCAATGTGGAAAACAGACTGGAGGAATGAAGGGTGAAAACAGGGAGGGCAGTTAAGAGGCTATTGCATGAGGCCAAGAGATGATGACTTGAACTTGTAGGGTTGCCCCAAGTTTTCAGTTTTGAAAAAATGCAATATTCAGAAAGAGCAATAAAGTGAAAGTAATAATATAAGGTATGCTCAAATGTGGATCCTAAAACCAAACCAAATGAACAAAGAAAACAAAACTCACAGATACAGAGGACATAATTCTGCCTTCCCTGCCCAAATAATTGGATGGTAACTAGACTTATTGTGGTGATTATTCCACAGGGCATACAAGTATTGAATCATTATGTTGTATACACCGAAACTAATATGATGCTATACGTCAATCATACCTCAATAGATTAAAAGAAAAACTTATAATAAAGATGTTTCTAAATAGTTACGTGTAAGCTGCTTTCAGCTTAATATTTTTTCAGTGAAAGGAAGTCACCCAAACTGTAATTAATGTAGGCAAATGTTTAGCAATACTTTTAATAAAGACATTTCTAACTAAGAAAAAAACAAAGAAGGAAAATGTGGAGAACTTTGAGTGAGAGAGATGGTGTCCTATTTGGGCAGGGAAGGCAGAAAAGTGAAGGTGAAAGTACCTGGGTTAGATCTCTGGTTTGGGAAGACCCCCTGCAGAAGGGATAGGCTACCCACTCCAGTATTCTTGGGCTTCCCTTGTGGCTCAGCTGGTAAAGAATCTGCCTGCAATGCAGAAGACCCCAGTTCAATTTCTGGGTCAATTCCCTGGAGAAGGGAATGGCTACCCACTCCAGTACTCTGGCCTGGAGAATTCCAGTCCATGGGGTCACAAAGAGTCAGACACAACTGAGTGACTTTCACTGAGTGGCTTTAACTGGAGCTCTGACTCTCTTATGCAATGTGGAAAAAATATTGAATATGAGAGTTAGATTGAATACCTATCTTAGGAAATGGAAGAATATTCCTTAAGTAATAAAGGACAAGAGGCTGTTTTTGAATCAATGGGAAAGCTCATTGGAGAGGCAAATTTTTTTTCTTTTTCTTTTTAATTGGAGGATAATTGGCTTCTCCAATGGCTCAGTAGGTAAAGAATCTACCTGCAATGCAGGAGATGCAGGAAACGCAGGTTTGATCCCAGGGTCAGGAAGATCCCCTGGAGGAGGATATGGCAACCCACCCCAGTATTCTTGCCTAAAAAATTCCATGGACAGAGGAGCCTGGCAGGCTGCATACAGTCCAGGGGTCACAAAGGGTCAGACACAACCAAGCACGGGGCAGAATTGTTTTACAAAGTTGTGTTGGCTTCTGACACAGAGCGACATGCAAATCAGCCGTGATAGATATATATTGCCTCCCCCTTGAGCCCCCTTCCCACCACCCTCACCCCACCCCTTCAGATCATCACACAGTGCTGGGCTGGGCTCCCTGTTACAAGGGGCAGGCTTGGTCTTTATTCTGTACTGAATATCAAGAAATGTGCTTGAGGACCTAACATCACAGTGGGGATAATTAGAATATTTCACTTCCCTTCATTCTCCCTGCATGTCCTGTCTCCCTGAGGTTATAACTTGGGGAGTAAATCAAGATTTCAACTGAAACTGTTACCAAAGCACTCCACAGTTCCTGGTGATTCTCATTATTATTTTTCCAGTTGAGCTTAACTCCTAAGGTTCTTTAACATGCCGGTCTTGTCTTTCTTCTCAGATGGGTGAGAACAGTTTCCTTCCCTAAAGAGAAATATTTCCATTTAAATAGATTCAGTGCATCAGAATATAGAGTTGTTTTGGTTCTAGGGTTTGCATAAGAAATGTAGTACATTTCTGCCATGTGAGTGTAATTCCCTCCCTCAGAAAAATGGACTTATCCTTAAAGGGTTGCTCTATTTGGATTGTGACAAAACACATTAACTCATAGACATACTTAATAAGAAACACCAAATATTAAAATGGCAAAAAGGGCCCAACATCCCCTGCCTACATACAAGTGTTTGTAAACCATCACTCAGGTTCATCCCTGATTCACGGCAGATTCAACCCGGCAGTAATGACTATTGGGCTGCCACGTAACTTTTTATTTTCCTAACACCAGTGCTTTTCTTACTTATAAAGCAGTGAAGAAGAACGACCCAGTAAATAAAAAACCCTATGTGTCGATAAATCTCTTTGCCTTAATTCAAAATAGATCTAACAGGACTGTTGCAGAGAAGCCGGTTCTGACTCCATGTTGGAAACTTTCTTTGACTTGCTTTTGTCATTATGTTGTTGTTGTTAGGTTGCTAAGTCCTGTCTGACTCTTTGTTTCCCCATGGACTGCAGCACACCAGGCCTCCCTGTCCCTCACCATCTCCCGGAGTTCACCCAAGTTCATGTCCATTGAATCAGGGATGCCATCAACCATCTCATCCTCGACCACCCTCTTCTCCTTTTGCCTTCAGTCTTTCTCAGCATCAGCGTCTTACAATCGTATATAATGGCTTGCCTCAAAGGACCCCGCCTGTCTGCCTGACTGTAAATGCATTTATAAGCCAAGGAGGGCCAAGGATTGCCGGCAACTACCAAGAGCCAGGAAAGAGGCGTGGGACAATTTCTTTCTCAGAGTTTCCAGGAGGAACTGACCCAGCTAACACCCTGATTTTGTGCTTCTGATAAATTTCTGTCATTTTAAGCCCTCTGTGTGAGGGCTCAGTCACTCAGTCATGTCAGACTCTGTGACCCCGTGGACTGTAGTGGGTTGCCATTCTCCAGGGTATCTTCCCCTCCCAGGGACTGAGCCCCCGTCTTCTGCATTGGCAGGTGGACTCTTTATGGCTGACCCACCTGGGCAGCCTTTACGCCATGCATTTGGTGATAACTGGTGATGACTGCCCTAGAAACTGAAGAACTCCCTTCCAGTCTAACTTTATTTCTGTCTCTTCTCCTCTTGCTCACTCTGCTTCAGCCACAGTGGCCTCTCTGCTGCTCTTTAGACAACCAGAACATACTCCTATCTTGAGTCTTTGCACTTGCTATTTCCTCTCTTGGAAATTGTCTTCCCCCAGATACATGAATGACTTGCCAAGTCATCTCTTGAGATGCTTTGCTCAAACATGACTTCTTTCTCCAGGGCTTCCTTGATCATCTTATTTTATTTTATTTTTAAATTTATTTATTTATTTATTTGATCATCTTATTTTATTTTATTTTTATTTATTTATTTATTTATTTTAGCTTTTCAATGGCCTTTATTGTTTTTTTTTTTTTTTTTAGCTTTTCAATGGCCTTTTGATCATCTTATTTTAAATTGCACACCTTCCTCCTCTCCCTACCCACTCCTTGTCCTTCTCCCTGCTCCATTAGTCCTTCCAGCAGGTGTCACTCCTTGGCAGATATTTTACCCCTTTATTTTCATTTTGGATGGCTCCTTCCTCTAGTCTGTGGGCTGTGTGGGTGCAGATCTTTACTGCTTCTGTCACGCCCGTATCCCCAACACCGGTAACTGTGTGTCTCAGCATACCCAGGCAGAGGAAGAAAAGCTGAAACTCGAGAAGGTTACTTTACTTCCTCCAGCAGAAAAAATGGCACTTGTTATTTGCCTCTACAAGGATGTAGTTACTGGCTACTGCAGCTGCTGACCCTCAACACACCCTGAAAGGAGTTCAGGGTTGAGATCAGTAAATGAAGCACTCTGTGCTCTGGGAAAAACCGATAGAATAAACCTTTATATAGATGTTTGGAAGACTTCATGAAACCAGTTCTTACATCTTATATCTAGAAAAGCACTAAGGTCATCAACAGTGACATCTGCTCCTTTTGAATAGCAGCAAGCTTCTGCAGGGATGTGTGTTTGACTGCACACACTACCACTTCACTCAAATCTTAGTGTATACTGACCTCTCCGCTACCTCTTCAATGCAGTTTCTCAGAGCTATCTGAGATGCTGTCTCCCAGGCTACAGTCCTCATTTTGCCCCCAAGTAAAGCTTCACTCACAACTTTCATGTTGTGCATTTTGTCTTCAGTCAGTACTTCACATTTATTTTTCTAATTAACTGATCCACCCATCAAATATTTATTGAGTCTCTGAGCTCAATGCTTTGATCTGTAAAACTTGGTCCTGGCCCACAGGGAGCTTAAAACTTAAAAGGATAAATAACATATACAAAAGAAAAGAAGTAAGTGAGGGTACCGGAAAGTCTCTGAGGGTATCATTTTCCCATACTGTGTCCAACAGTATTTTGAGCATTTAAAATACTTTATTAACTTTCTAGTTTTGTAGATCATGCTTTCTGAAAAAGTCACAATACGGACCAGTGAGTGACGCAAAACATAAAGTCGTCCCTCCCCAAAGCACGACGTGCTAAAGAGCCCAGAAGGGAGAGGTCATTTCAGGCGGACATTCAGGGAAGGTGTTCGGGCAAAGCTATTGAAGGGAGGCCTGATTTTGGTTGGTAGAGATGATCAGAATGTACTCCAAGAACAGCAAATAATGCTGTAATGTGCTGTGTGTTAATACAGTGCCCTGGCGAATGTGCAGGGTCTCCAGGCTTTGTGGGAGAGAAGCCGGGAAAGGGAGGTGATAGGCCGAAATATCCTCTATATGGTTTGATTCCTCTAATGCTGTTTGACAGAGAAATGGGTAGGAATCGTCTGTCATTCAAAAACTTTGTGACTCAGGCTTCTTCCCTGCAACCCTTCTGCCTCCTTAGTTTCTTTTCCCTTGGCACCATCCATGTTAAGTACTAAAGCCCCACGCTCAATCCAGGACTGCAACAAGAATCTGATCCTCGTGGAAACTGGCAAATTGGCTGACTGAGAGGTATTAATTGAATCTGTTTTTCATTCTTGGTTTGCCTGAAGGGGGTACTATTGAGAAGGGAAAGTTTCCAAGTTCTCACTCCCAGTTATGGTGTTTGTCACCTCTAATCAAGCCATCCCTCTTAGGCAGACTTGACATCTAAAATGCTGGGCTTTCTTCTTCTTCAGGGTCAGCCATGCCCCCTGTCTTGCATGTAGTAGGTACTCAGGAAAGGTAGTTAACTTGGATTTATATTTAATTTGACTTGTTTATTGGTTGCTGTCTCTTCTTCTTAACCTTCCCAGATGTAAGCCCTTGATTACATTCATCATCTTCCCATTCCCTCATCGAGGTTGCAGAACTGGACACATATCAGACACCCTATTAAAACTTGTCTAACTGAACTCAGTTCTCATGGAGTAAATACCGTGTCCCTACTCTCATATCTGTGTGGATAAATTTCAAATCTCTGTATCTGACCAGACATTTTCTTGACCCTGTATCTCCTGAAGTGTAATATTCTAAGCAGATGTTGAATATATAATCAGGAGATAGGGATTAAAGCTTTGGCTATGCTCTCTGCTGAGTATATGTGTTTAGAGCAAAACCTAATGTTTCAGATGTTCTCATCTGAAAAGTAGAGGTGATAGTAATCGTATCCATATCTCATTTGGAAAATGAGCTGAGATTGGTGAGTGAGCTTTGCGAGTAGTTGTGCTTTCCTAGGTCACCTTTGTGGTGATGGAATGTCTCCCCTTGGATATTTGCCATCATATCCTCAACACTCAATCCCTCCACAAATTCTGTTCCTCTTTGGAATTTTCCTTTGTCTTTTAATGACACTGCCACTCTCTTAGGTTTAAAATCGGTTCCTATTTTTTAATTGTCCCTTTTCTTTGTTTTCTTTATTTAGTTGCTCTTCAGGTGTATTGATTCTTCCTTCAAAATGTATTTCAAACTTGTCTACTCCAGGGTAAAAATTTGTCCTAAACTCCTGCTTTTGTCTTCTAACTGATATCCGTTTTTCGTGATATTTCACAACCCCAACCCACTTCAAACATCACCAACCAGATTTACTTTCAAAAAACATTGCTGGGTCATCGTACTTTCCAAACGTCGTATTTTCCTTCACGTGTTTTCCATTGTACATCTTTGATTCATTCATTTGTTCTTTTCATTAACTTTTTAACATCTTTTAAATGCTGGTTTCATGCCTAGACTACTTACAAGGCGCTAAGGATGCATAAGTAAAGACCCACAGATTCAGGAAGACTTTGGAGTTCTCATTAGAATGAAGATATTTAAATTCTGCATCTATCCTGCCCCTCCAATCTTCATTTCCTTTCCCCTCAAGCTCAATGCTCACCCCCAGCCCACTATAGGCAACCTTGATTCTTCACTCTTCCATGACTAAAACGTTACATTCGGATCTGATTTCAAGATACTGTTCATGCTGCTTCCCAGCCCAGAATGTCCTTCATTTGTTAAGCAAACGTATTGATCAAGGCGCTTTGTGCAAGGCAAAATCCATTCTGCTTATACTTGTGGGTCTAATTTAAAATGTGCTTTGTCCCAGTTGAACTCAAGTTGAAAATCCTAATGGCTTCATCTGTGCCTTCTGGGGATACAGGATGCTGAATTATTCACTGCCTTATGATTTTGCTTTTTTGTGTGTTTGTCTTGCTTCTACGCAATGAGATGATAAACTCAAGAAGTTTAGAGGCTTGTTAACTTCCTACATTTCCTCCCCTTGCGATATACCCAGCCCCACCACACAATGAGCTGCCTACAGAAAACATTTTGCAAATGCTTTTTAATAAAATGAAGTATTGAAGAATGAGATACTGGCCTAATCCATTGCTCACTGTGACAAAGCAACTTACTAATGTTTGTTCTGTGGATGATGAGTTCTGTCAGGAAATGGAATTGGGCATGAGCACGCTTGCGCATACACACACACACACACACACACACATACACACACAGACTTCCCTATTCAGTCAAATGTGTTTGAGAAATAATGGGTTAAATAAAATTAAACTAGTTTATTTATACCAGGACTCCTCAGATCCCTTAATATGCTAATAAAAATTGACTTCTTCCAACCAGAACTGTAGTTTCTCAAATTTATTTAGCTACAGAACACAGATGTTTTTGTTGTGGCTCATTCTTAATATTAGTGAGCAACAGTCACACACCTCTGGAATTGCCAGTTTTAGACTCAGTAAACCGACGAGTTCCTCAAGTTCAGTTCCAGATATGAAATAGCTGCAGGAAGTAACACAGGACTTCATTCCATTTCATCATCTTCATGGTAACCCTCCAGAGATTATCAAAAGCTGCAAATAATAAAAACAAATATAAAGCAAAGCACCATTGGAATGTTACAAAGGGGTCATTATTGGAGAATAAAAGGGCAGTGATGACCCTGTATGTCTAACTTATAGAGGTTATGTAGCAGGTAGAATTGAAGCTGGCAGGCTTATGCAATAAACAATGGATTAAGATTCAGAAGAACTGTCCCCTCCCCGGCCCCAACGGGCGGGCGGGCGGCCCTGAGGAGGCGGGAAGGGGAGGGCTGGGTCGGCCGGCGGGCAGAGAACGATGCCGAACTTCTGCGCGGCCCCCAACTGCACGCGGAAGAGCATGCAGTCGGACCTGGCCTTCTTCAGGTTCCCTCGGGATCCGGCCAGATGCCAGAAGTGGGTGGAGAACTGTAGGAGGGCAGACTTAGAAGATAAAACACCTGATCAGCTAAACAAACATTATCGACTGTGCGCCAAACACTTTGAGACCTCTATGATCTGCAGAACTAGTCCTTACAGGACAGTTCTCCGAGATAATGCCATACCAACAATATTCGATCTTACCAGTCATTTGAATAATCCACATAGTAGACACAGAAAACGAATAAAAGAATTGAGTGAAGATGAAATCAGGACACTGAAACAGAAAAAAATTGATGAAACTTCTGAACAGGAACCAAAACATAAAGAAGTAAACAACAGCAATGCTCAGAATCCCAGTGCAGAAGAAGGGGGTGAAGAGCAGGATGAGGACATTTTACCTTTAACTCTTGAAGAGAAGGAAAACAAAGAATATTTAAAATCTTTATTTGAAATTTTGATTCTTATGGGAAAACAAAACATACCTCTGGATGGACATGAAGCTGATGAAATCCCAGAAGGTCTTTTTACTCCTGATAACTTTCAAGCACTGCTGGAGTGCCGGATCAATTCTGGTGAAGAGGTTCTGAGAAAGCGCTTTGAGACAACAGCAGTGAACACACTGTTCTGTTCCAAGACGCAGCAGAAACAGATGCTGGAGATCTGCGAGAGCTGCATTCGGGAAGAGACCCTCAGGGAGGTGAGAGACTCTCACTTCTTTTCCATCATCACTGACGATGTGGTGGACATCGCGGGGGAAGAGCACCTGCCTGTGTTGGTGAGGTTTGTCGATGAAGCTCACAACCTGAGAGAGGAATTTGTAGGCTTCCTGCCTTATGAAGCTGATGCAGAAATTTTGGCTGTGAAATTTCACACTACAATAACTGAGAAATGGGGATTAAACATGGAGTACTGTCGTGGCCAGGCTTACATTGTGTCTAGTGGATTTTCATTCAAAATGAAAGTTGTTGCTTCTAGACTTTTAGAGAAATATCCCCAAGCTATCTACACTCTCTGCTCTTCCTGTGCCTTAAATATGTGGTTGGCAAAATCAGTGCCTGTTATGGGAGTATCTGTCGCATTAGGAACAATTGAGGAAGTTTGTTCTTTTTTTCATTGATCACCACAACTGCTTTTAGAGCTTGAAAATGTAATTTCTGTCCTCTTTCAGAACAATGAGGAAAGGGGCAAAGAACTGAAGGAAATTTGCCATTCTCAGTGGACAGGCAGGCATGATGCTTTTGAAATCTTAGTGGACCTCCTACAAGCACTTGTTTTATGTTTAGATGGTATAAATAGTGATACAAATGTTAGATGGAATAACTACATAGCTGGCCGAGCATTTGTCCTCTGTAGTGCGATAACAGATTTTGATTTCATCGTTACCATTGTTGTTCTTAAAAATGTTTTATCTTTTACAAGAGCCTTTGGGAAAAATCTTCAGGGGCAAACCTCTGATGTCTTTTTTGCAGCCAGTAGCTTGACTGCAGTGTTACATTCTCTAAATGAAGTGATGGAAAATATTGAAGTTTATCATGAATTTTGGTTTGAGGAAGCCACAAATTTGGCAACCAAACTTGATATTCAGATGAAACTCCCAGGGAAATTTCGCAGAGCTCAGCACAGTAACCTGGAATCTCAGCTAACCTCTGAGAGTTACTATAAAGAAACTCTACGTGTTCCAACTGTGGAACACATTATTCAGGAACTGAAAGATATATTCTCAGAACAGCACCTCAAAGCTCTTAAGTGCTTATCCCTGGTACCCTCTGTCATGGGACAGCTCAAATTCAATACGTCAGAGGAGCACCATGCTGACATGTACCGAAGTGACTTACCTAATCCTGACACACTCTCTGCTGAGCTGCATTGTTGGAGAATCAAATGGAAACACAGAGGGAAAGATATAGAACTTCCATCCACTATTTATGAAGCCCTTCATCTACCAGACATCAAGTTTTTTCCTAATGTTTATGCATTGCTGAAGGTCCTATGTATTCTTCCTGTGATGAAAGTTGAGAATGAACGCTATGAAAATGGGCGAAAGCGTCTCAAAGCATACTTGAGGAACACTTTGACAGATCAAAGATCAAGTAACTTGGCTTTGCTTAACATAAATTTTGATATTAAACATGATTTGGATTTAATGGTGGATACATATATCAAACTCTATACAAGTAAGTCAGAGCTTCCTACAGATAATTCAGAAACCATTGAAAATACCTAAGGGACTTTTAATCTAGACTTTCTCTTATATTTGATATTTGAAAAAAAAAAACTTGTAAGAAATTTAAAAATATCTTACAGAAAAGTTGTAAGGGTAGGCCACTTAATCACTGAATATCTTGACCTGTAGGCCTCCCATTGAGTACATTAGTCATTGATAATCTGCCTGTTTAAACGGCCTGTTCGAATGCCCATGCTTTGGAGATCTAACTGTTCTTCCAGAAGATAGCACTGAAAGTACCATATTACAGTTTTATGTGATGTCTGCTAATGGCACTTTGGAACTGTTTTAGTTAAGTGATTTTAGACATTACGTTTATCACTGTGGATCAAATTGTCAAGTATTAAGTTATCAGATCTTTGAAAAAATAAAGTTAGAGGAGGTATGGGAGGAAGGAATGCATTTTGTAAAATGTTACAGTGAAGCTCATGACTGACTTTTGAATAGTAGGAGTTATAAGTATGCTATTAAAAATCTGTAAAGGACAGTTAAGAAAATTATCAGACTACAAGAGAAACGTGTAAGCTTGTCAAACAAGGATTTCAGTGTAGATTTTCTCTTTATCAAGTGAAGTTAAAGCAACAAGTTAAAATTTGAATGGAAGAGCCTGCCATTGTTGTTCCACATCTGGTTATTGCTGTTTACATTCCTTTATTGAGCCTACGTCTTCGTAAGCTTTTTGGCAGGTGTATGTTGAACACTTCAGTTTCGTGGTCAAGAAAGGATCAGAGGCCATGGATACTGACAACTGATTTGTCTGTTTTCTTCTGTCTTTTTCCATGACTGTATCTACTGCCTCATCTTGATTTACAAGCAAAGCCTAGAAAGCCTACAAAAAGAAGTGTTTTGTAGTTTATCTAGGAATAATACAGAAAATATTGCTGTTATTTTTGGTGAAGAAAATCAATTTTGTATAGTTTATTTCAACCTAAATAAAATGTGAATTTTGTGTAAAAAAAAAAAAAAGATTCAGAAGAACTGGCTTCCATTCTTGCCTTGCCCTTAACTGCCCTAAGAAGTGAGCAGATAATTTACTATGTCCAGTTGTCAGTATTTTTTCCATTTATAAAATGAAGTGAAAGTCACTCGGTCGTGTCCAAATCTTTGTGATCCCATGGACTATTCAGTCCATGGAATTCTCCAGGCCAGAGTACTGGAGTGGGTAGCCTTTCCCTTCTCCAGAGGATCTTCCCAACCCAGGGATAGAACCCAGCTCTGCCACATTACAGGTAGATTCTTTACCAGCTAAACCACCAGGGAAGCCCATAAAATGAAGTTCAGTTCAGTTCAGTCACTCAGTCGTGTCTGACTCTTTGCGACCCCATGGACTGCAGCACACCAAGCCTCCCTGTCCATCACCAACTCCAGGAGTTTACCCAAACTCATGTCCATTGAGATGGTGATGCCATCCAACCATCACATCCTCTGTTGTCCCCTTCTCCTCCTGTCTTCCATCATTCCCAGCATCAGGGTCTTTTCGAATGAATCAGTTCTTTGCATCAGGTGGCCAAAGTATTGGAGCTTCAGCTTCAGCATCAGTCCTTCCAATGAATATTCAGGACTGATCTCCTTTAGGATGGACTGGTTGGATCTCCTTGCAGTCCAAGGGACTCTCAAGAGTCTTCTCCAACACCACAGTTCAAAAGCATCAATTCTTCAGCACTCAGCTTTCTTTATAGTTCAATTGTCATACAATGAAGGGGTTAGGTTAAATAAATACTAGTGTCTGAGTGCCAATGTTTCTGTCCTTTTCATTTTAGTTGTGTCTTACTCTGCATACAGATTCATGAAGCATGCCTCCAGACATCTACATAGTGCATGAAATGCTAGAAATCTCCAATAAGGGATGTGCAGGTGACTGACTCTTGTTTTATATGCCCTCTGGTCGTTTGTGTGCGGTTCCCCAGAGAGAATAAACTCAGCTTCATTGTAAAGTGAAGAAGCGATGCCTGCAGAGGGAATTTTTAATGTGAATCACGGAGCTAAATCATCACTAACTAATGCATCCTAATGTGACTTTCCTAATGGCTTCTTCAGAAGGTTGCTCCTGGTTCACTTTGGGCTCTTCCTTTAATAGTACTAAATGATGAGAATGTAGGCATTTGGCCACAACTGATAAGAAACCTTTAAAGACTATCCAGTTCGCTTCAGTTGTGAGTGAATACAAATTTGGACTCTAGACTTAAACAGAGAAGGGGGGAACACTTTGGTCTATCACAAAGATTTTTCCCATCTTGAAAGCCAAAGATTTTTTTTTGTCCAAGACTTTTAGCATATAGCCTAAAGGAAATGAAACACTAAAGTACTTTCTCCATTTTTCCTCTGAAATGTTTGCTCTAATACTCCCCAAGCAGGTTTGCACATGGGTAAATAATCCGGAAGGGCAAATAACTCTACACACAACCAAGGTTTACCCAGTGGCTCATACCGACATAGGGTAGGCGGTATTGACTTTTCAGGAGTCACCAGCTGTTCTAACCAAATGGTTAGAGGTCATAGTATAATCCTCCTGTGAGATAATGGCCGTGAGGGCGTTTGATTGCAATAACTGTTTAACTCCCTATATTTTCAAGAGAACCACCAGTAGATGGTGAGTGATTAATGGTCTTTCAAACAAGATACAACTAAAAATAATACAAGTAGGACCTGTTGGTATCAAGGTGTTCACCGACACAGTGAGACAATCATTTTATTTTGGTATTTTAGATAATAACCCTGAATACCATGAAGTCAGCAAAGGTTGTTTATCTTCCATTTTTATCTTATTTAATGTACACTCATTTCATTCCATCTGGTCAGTCCTCAACAAGTGGAAGTCAGACTTTGGTTCTTTTGCTTGCTTCCCACAATTCACCAAAGAGCACACAAAATCACCACCACTGCCGCCCTCTGCATGTAGAATTTGCTATTGTTGTATGGTTGAGCTCTGCCTACTGTGTGGATGCAGGAAGCTCAGCCTTATCGCCAATGTGTTCTTAGTCGCTTAGTCGTGTCCAACTCTTTGCGACCCCGTGGACTGTAGCCCGCCAGGCTCCTCTGTCCATGGGGATTCTCCAGGCAAGAATACTGGAGTAGGTTGCCATGCCCTCCTCTAGGGGATCTTCTCAACCCAGGGATAGAACTCAGGTTTCCTGTATTGCAGGCAGATTCTTAACCATCTGAGCCACCAGGGAATCTTTATAGAGGAATCAAATTGTAACGGAATGTTTTGCTCCATTAAAGTAACCTAGAATCATTTCAGGGAATTCCTATGTTGAGGGAGCTAGTGAAAAACTAAATGATGATCAGAGACATAATGATAAGTAAGAGATGACTCTTTCTGCCAAGAATCCCAAGCCAGTAGAGACACAGGGAAGTCAGGCCAGCACCAGCCACAGTACCGCCCAGTAGGAGCCACTGCAGACAAGGAAGGTGTCTGGTGGCTGGATGGGTACCCTGAGAAGGTGAGACTTGAGCTCCCATTGAGAGGTGGAGTAGAAATTCATCAGATAGATAAAGGGGAAATCGTTTTAACAGTAAATCCAAAGAAAAGATGGGGTTAGAGAGTGAAGCATATTATAGGAATGGAAAAATGTTCCCTATGGATAAAGCATGAAGGTGTTTGTGGAGATGGGAGGACTGTGATGCTGTAATAACAGGTGATGGTCAAACAGTGAAGAGTCTTGAAGGGCAAACAATCTTGAAATTAAAAAAAAAATTATTGCCTCAAGTCAATAAAGAGCCATTGAGAACTTTTACATTCTCTTTCCTACACTCAAAGTAAATATTCTTTTCATATACACTAAAAGGGAACACCCACAGGCTTTCTATATTTGATTTCATCTTTGCCTCTTGTCTCTTATATTCTCATCAGTGAACTACCCCCTCAGGGCAGGCAACATTAACAATCTAATCTAACCTTCACTTTCTCATGATTCATGTAATCATATACAAATGTATAAAAGCACACATAGATGGAGTTGTCGTTGTTTAAAAAGAATTTACTCATTTTTCTATTCTTTTCTGCATCTTGCGTTTCTCACTTAATGCCTCTTTGAAGCTCCTCCAGATTAGCTTACATTTTCAAGGCTTCATGAAATGTGAATATCATATTTTCCATGTTTACTTAATTCATCTGTTCATCTATTGTTATGGCTTTTCTTTGCCTTCAGCTTATATATACTTATGTGTGTATGCATGCTCAGTTGCTTTAGTCATATCCGACTCTTCGTGACCCTGTGGACTGTAGCCCACCAGTCCATGGGGATTCTCCAGGCAAGAATGCTAGAGTTGGTTGCCATTCCCTTCTCGGGGGATCTTCCTGACCCAGGGATCAAACCTGAGTCTCCTGCATCTACAACATTGACAGGCAGGTTCTTTACTTACTGAGCCACCTGGGAAGCCCATATATACACATACATATACCTATATATTCTTACAAACCTGTTGCTATTTCTAGGGTGAATACTTGATTTTAATAAATTTCCATATTCTCAGGCAGTTATAACAGCACACATATCTGCTAGCAGTACATGAGGACACCTTTTATTACACAACTTTTATAGCACTGGATGATATAGTTCTTTTTCCTTTTGGATGATCCATTGTATATTAAATTTTAACATTATAGCCACCTCATTAGTACAATAGAGCACAATTTCTTCTATTCACCATTGGGATTTCATCTTTTGGGACTAGCTTTCCATTTTTTGCTCACTGTAGTTGTATAATTTTTTCTTGTTAATTTTTGAGAGCTCTTTGTCTGTGGTCTGTGAGAGTAATACTTATTTAAAATCTATTTTGTCTGATGAATTTTAATAACAGTATATTTTGTCATACAAAAGATTTAATGTTTATATGTTATCTTTTCATTTCTAACATTGGTGTTTCTGGTTGTGGTTAAGAAGGTCTTCTTTTCTCCTACATTGTACATGTATTTAATGAGATGTTCTTTCACAATTTTGTGGTGTTATTTTAATGATGTCTCTAACTCATGTGGCATTTATTTTTGTATATAAGGTATGTTGGGTCCAATTTCTTTCCCTTTAGTTAAGTAGCCTGTTGGGCCACATTATTTATTAAGTAAGCTGCTCTTTCCTTCATTACACCAAAATATTTCAATACAACCTAGTTGTTGTGGCTCAGTTGCTAAGTCATGTCCGACCCTTTGAGATCCCATGGACTGTAGCACACCAGGCTCCTATGTCCTCCAATGTCTCCCAGAGTTTGCTGTCACCTTCAAAATTCTTCTATATTCTGGGATCTTTTTCTGGATTCTCAAATCTGTTTCATTGATTATTTTTTCTGTTCCTATGCCAATACTATGCATTTTAAGCACAGCCTTAGAGTGCTTTCTGCTATCTGCAGAAAGGGCAAGGCTTATCCCTTCTTTAACATTATTTTTCAAAATTTTCTTCACTCTTCTTGTTCTATATAGATGCTAGCATCATTTGATCTGATTCAAAAAATCTTTTTGGGGCTCTAATTAGAATTGAATTAAATTTATATATCAATTTTGGGAGCAAAGTCTCTAAAGTTTTCCTCACTTAAGTTCTGTCCCTTTCTTGTTAAACTGAAGAGTCTTCAGTTGTGGCTTTGCCTGACCAGATGTGCATTTTAAATGTCCAGTGCAGCATCAGAATGGAGAAGACGTCAATAAAACCACGCAAGGAAGTCCATTATGTGATATTGTCACTGTGCAGAAGATGCTGAGTCTAGGATATGGCAGTGACAGGTGGGCCAAGAAGGGACTGACTGAAAAGAGAGTTATTTTGCAGATAAAGATCAGCTTCAATTTTTAATGGAATCAATTCAGAAGTTAAAGGAGACATAGAAATATTTAATGACTTAGGTTCTTGTGCCATTCATAATGAGATGACAGAGTAAGGTAAACATTTCCAAGAGTAGAGAAACAATGAGCTCAATACAGGACGTATTTCCTTTTTAAAATGTCTAGTAATGTGAATTTGGAGTTGAAGTGAGAGATCTGGTTTAGAAGCATAACGGGGGCATCATAGGGTGAAGATTATAGTTGAGGGGTGTGTGTGTATGTGGAGAGGGTGAGATTTCCCCCAAAGACCATGCAAAATAAGAAGATAAAAGTTCTTTAAAGGAATTCTTCCACTCTCTCTTTAAAACATCGAATCAGATCTATGTTTGGCAAAGTGACAAAGGATATTTCTACTTGTGAAGAAGCCAGGCAAGGGATAAGTATCCACTCAGTTTTCCTAAAATAGAAGGATAGATTAAAACCAGCAGCCTAGGACACTGTGATCTGAAGACTGTGGGTAAGAATAAATATTTACTTTGTTTATGGTGTTGAGGAAGTCTAGTCACTAATTTAGTCAATAAAAATATATCATCTGTATTACTTGATGGAGTAAAGACTTGCTCATTTGCACACATTCACTGATACACATGCAAATCCGCACAAACACATTGATTTATTCAGAAGCGCCTCTGATTTCTTTGTGATGCTTTTGCTTTTTGATGAGCTGCCATGTTTATTTCTAATAATGAGTTTCTTTAGAGAGTGTGTCTCTTCACCTCCAATGATAATATTATCAGTATAGTCACATAGAGGTCCTGGGTGGGTATTGCTTTGTTAAATGACATTTGGCAGCTGGCTGGCGAGGTTTAGCCAATTGCCATGCCAGATATTTAGTAACATAATGTATCATGGGTTGGATGCCAATGGTTCTTGGACCATTTCCTCTCTGTGCTTACGTGCTATGGGCCCAGGGGGGTGACTAGCAAAGTGGCATGCTTTATTCATCTGTGAATAACAGCATGTGCAAATGAAGCCAGGGAATTAGAACTCTCCTTCCTTTGCTGGGGAAAAGACTGTTCTGGTGGCTCATCCTTAATTCTGCATTGGCCTCTGGGCTTATCCTTATTGATTGTTCCCACATTTTCATGCAGCAATTTGAATCAAAATGTAGGATGTTTCAGTTAAAAATTGTATGCCTCCAAACTTCAAACAGACGTGAAGTCTGAGAGTAAGAGATGTTTTGCATTTAACTACTTATATTGAATTAGGACAGTGAAGATCCTTACTCTAAATCCAGTTCTCCTTTATTAATTATTGCAAAGTAATATCTAGTGCATTATATTTTATATTCAATTTGTTGCATACTTAGTAAAGTGAAAGTCGCTCAGTCGTGTCCAACTATTTTCAACCCCATGGACTACACAGTCCAGGAAATTCTCCAGGCCAGAATACTGGAGTGGGTAGCCATTCCATTCTCCAGGGGATCTTCCCAACCCAGGGATCGAACCCAGGTCTTCCACATTGCAGGCGGATTCTTTACCAGCTGAGCCACAAGGGAAGCCTGAGATACTAGAGGGGTGGCCTATCCCTTCTCCAGCAGATCTTCCCAACCCAGGAATCTAACCAGGGTCTCCTGCATTGCAGGAAGATTCTTTACCAACTGAACTAGCAGGGAAACCCACATAATTAGTAAGGAATACTTCTATTGATTCACTTAGTTAACAAGATTTTAATCAGGATATACTGTGTACGGGCTTCCCAGGTGGCGCTAGTGGTAAAGAATCTGATGCCTGTCCTCGTAGGAGATGCAAGAGATGAGGGTGTGATCCCTGGGTCAGGAAGATCCCCTGGAGAAGGATATGGCAACCCACTCCAGTATTCTTGCCTGGAAAAATCCCATGGACAGAGGAGCCTGGTGGGCTACAATCCATGGGGTCCCAGAGAGTTGGACACGACTGTGCCCCTGAGCACACACACTGCTGTCCACACTGAACACTGCTACACACACAGCGACTGAGCCTGTGTATAATCACTAGGCCAGATGCTGTCCCATCCCGTATACTTAAATACGTGCGATTCTTACTGCTTTCATTTGTTGGCTCCTTTCTTTGTGCAGCTCACCTTTGCTACCTGGAAGCTCAGCACACATAGCATGCGGCCTGGGGGAGGTCGCTGAAAAGGCAGCGGGGGTGCCTGCACCAAGCGTGGAGATGACTTTGGCCTGATTCTCCCCAGGCCAAGGAAACAGCTGGTGGAGGCTCCTCCCTGGAAAGGGAAGGGGTATCGCCATAGTGGTGAGCTCCAGTTCCTTCCTGTACAAGTGTGGCTCAGCGTGATGGCCTCTGCTCTGTCTCCATGGCTATTATTTACTATTCCTTTCCGTCATGCCACTCGGGTCAAATTGACCTTGTCTTCTAAGCATTTGTGTGTGTGTGTGTGTGTGTGTGTGTGTGTGTATGTTAGCTGCTCAGTCATGTCCAACTCTTTGCGACCCCATGGACTGAGCCCACCATGCTCTTCTGTCCGTGGGATTCTCCAGGCAAGAACACTGGAGTGGGTTGCTATTTCCTCCTCCAGGGGATCGTCCCAACCCAGGGATCGAACCCTTGTCTCTTATGTCTCTTGCATTGACAGGTGGGTTCTTTACCGCTAGCACCACCTGGGAAGCCCTAAGCACTTGACTCTGTCTTAATTGTTGCAGATACACATAAAGAAAGATTTTTTACATGAGAATACACACTTGTAGCAGAGGGTACAGATAATAAAGCAGGATTATTATCTGCTTTATTATGCTGCTTCCTAAAGCCAGAAAGTGTCAATGAATTTAACTTTTGACTGGTAGGAAATATACCTTCTATTTTTTTTTTTGTAACATCTTCATTTTCTTCAAATGGTAACCAGAGGAATCTTTAAAAGAAACTGTACGTTGTGGCAGCCTGGATGGGAGGGGAGTTTAGGGGAGCATGGACACATGGACATGTATGGCTGAGTCCCAGAATTGTCACGACATTGTTAATCATCTGTTGCTGTTGTTTAGTTGTTAATCTGTGTCTGACTCTTCTGTAACCCCATAGACCATCACCCACCAGGCTCCTCCATCCTTGGGGTTTCCCAGGCAAGAATTGGAATGAGTTGCCATAACCTTTTCCAGGGTCTCTTCCAGACCCAGGGATGGAACCTGCTTGTCACTCACTGGCAGGTGGATCCCTTACCACTGAGCCACTAGGAAGACCCAATCAGCTATATCACAATGCAAAATAGAAAGTTTTGAAAAAGGAAACTATATAAATGAATAACTAAAATGCACACAAAGTGTCTCTGCCAAATATATTCTCAATCAGCACTCTACTCTTCACCTCTCCCCCTCAAAAAAAGTGAGTGCTATCAGAAAAAAATCATAGATTATCATTCAGAAGTAATTATAATCCTGTAAGGTCAATTTTTATACTGGGAACACTCCCCTGAAGGGGTTACTATATTAATAGATAAATTATAGTGAGCATCTCTTCTATATGACCAACTCAGAGCTAGGTGCTTTGTTTGTGTGTTGCCTCATTAATCCTTCCAAAACTCCACAAGGAAGGTACCATTATTATTTCGCTTTGCAGACAAGAAAACAGAGACCCAGAGAGGTAAACTGGGTTAACTGACTAAGGCTATGTAGATTTTAAGGCGTGAAACCAAACCTGAATGCAAGATGTTTGACAGACTTCTAAGTTCTAGGAGAACTTAACTACCCCAATAGTCTCAATCTCAATAATTATGTAAGCTGCTGACTATTCACTACTTGCTATATTCCAGAGAGATGGCACAGCTTTGCATAACTCTGTTGCATTCACTTCTTGTTGTGACTTGGAGAAATTGAGACTATTCATTTCTATGTTCATTTCCACTTTATAATGAAGAAACACTGTTTAGTAATTGATCAAGGTGCTCAAATAACATCTTCTTCCTGCCATTCTTTATCTTCATATCCTGCTTTATTATTTTATTTTCCCAGCACTGACTTTCATCTGACAGTTTTGTAATCACTTGTATATTGTCAGTCCCCTCTCACTCCATCGAAGGCTCCTTGTGTTTTGCTTACCTATGCATCCCCAGGGCCTAGATCTGTGCCTTAGGAACACAATGAGCATAACAGATATTTGCTCAGAGGTTGAATGAATAAATACAAAAGAATTTGTGTGTTTCTGGCGGCTGTCAGTCATTGCTCTTGCATCCTGGGAGGAACTTGGCCTCTGTCATTTCCAGTGCATCTTCAGAGAACCTGGCCCTGGGGTGGGCACTTCAGCTTTTCACCCAGGCTTAACTTGGGGAATGTGTCTGCCATTCTCCTTTTGCACAGCCCCCACCCAGAGGACGCCATGACAACACTGTCAGCATGAAGCAGCTCCGAAATTGTGCAAAGCCCAGAAATGATGTCTGGCACATCCTCAAGCTCCCATTAGCTAAATGATGGAATGTAGCAGTTGTACTTTAGACCTTTTTCTTGAGGCTGGAATTGATGCCAATTTGACAGTATTCCATCCGTTACACTTCCAGAAAACAGGCTGAATTTCTTGGCCTAATTTTTGTCCTCTTGGCATCATATTGCCAAGGAAAATGGATCTAGGAATTTGCTCCCCTGCCTCAAACCCAGGCATTAATGTGGTCCTTTCCGCATCCATAAACTCTTGCCATCTTTTTCAACTGCCAAGCTTTGTATCCTAGCCTTTAGGATGGTACTAGTGTATGCGGGCCCCATGGAGTCTGACCCCAGAATAACTGTGAATTGAATCTAATAACCCCTTGAAATCTAACCCTTGTATAATTCATCTTCCGCTCCTACTACCCCCCAATAGAACCACTTGTACTGTCTCCCACGTCAGCCATGCTACCTTCGCTCACAGCTTTTGCTCATGTTGTCCGCTCTCCCTGAACATCACCCCTCCTCTTGGCGACCTCATCGTTCTCTGGTCTCTCCGCCTTTCTCCTTGAAACCCCCACCGCCCACGTGAGCGCCTGATCAGCATCAGTGCCATCGCTCACCATCGTACGCCTGTTGAGTGTCTGGGCGCTTTGCAGTGTCCCAGACTCTGGGAAGTGTTGTGATACTATAAGGCAACCTGAGGAAAATGCTGAGGCCCTCTGGCATTTCCACAGATGATTTCTCGTGGAAAAGATTGGGAGTTACTACACTGTGATCATAGCTCTGAGACTTAGGTGCTGCTTGATCAGAAAATAGGTCAGATGTGACATTACGAGCAGACATGTAGCATTTGTGAATCCCTTGGTATAAATCCCATTTGTTTGCAAATCGATTTTCTTGACTTCAGTGTTTTTAGGAAACAGAGAGAAACTGGCCTTTCAGTATTTCCAATGAGGAAAGAAAGATGCCCGTAATGTCAGCTATGAGCTACAGCACCACCCCTCCTCAGGATGGTCTCCTGCTCAGACAGGCGAGGCCTGGCTTCAGGCGGAGCCCCCCAACCCCCACTACTCATCACACACCTTTGCATTTCACCCCAGAACCAATGAACTGATCCTTCTCTGAGGCCTCAACCATGGATAAAATCAGGCTTGGTAGAGTCACCTTTGGGGAGTGTGAGCAGCCTGGGGCCTGCCTTTTGTAGGCAACAGGGGCCAGTAAAGCTCAAGTGTCTGGTCTCTCTCCCTGGTTTCCTGAAAGCTCCACCTTCTGTGGTTGAATGACTCATAGAAAGGACAGCCCAGAAGACAGGTGCCATCGCTGCTTTGAGGAGATTGCAAAACCAGCAGTGAACAACGCAGAAGACTTCCTTTTCTTTCTGGAGGAGAGAGTCTAGAGGGTGTTGCTGTGATGCCCTTGTGCAGATTTCTGTGCGGACCCCTTCATTATTCTGCAACTATCAGTTTATGTGCCTGCCTCTTGGACTATGGAAATCTTTGGAGTCTTTTCATTTTTGTGTCCACAGTGCTCAGAGTAACTCCATCTCCCAAGCAGTCACATACAGACTATTTGGTGACTAAATGAATCTGATCACAATAACATAATCATATATAATAATTGGGTACTGAGAAGCCTTCTTTATTCATTTACATTTTGGGAGAAGGGAGATACATTCTTAAATTTGCAACACCTTTTATAAGGCAAAATAATTGTTATAGCTTTGAAGAATATGAGCTCTGGCCTGTTAAAGTACAGTAGTGACAAAGGATAAATGTTGAGTGGTGAGAAAGGAGAAGAGACCATTCAAAACATGGAACTACAGAACTCACAGAAAAATTAAGGATGGGATGGGGGCTGGTGGTGAATGGAAAAATGTTACTAGCAATGCATTGATGAAAAAACATTTTTACAGAGTTGGAAATCAGAACAGTATTTTTGCAGCCCAGCATACCTGCATAGTTAAGCTCTAGCTGCACTTAAGTTCAGTGGGAAGTTCTCCAAGAAAAACCGGAAGAATTTAGGAGAAATTTAGTAAGCAGCATGGAGATAACTTACCTTTTGTTTAAGTAATTAATTTGTGTGCTGAAGAACTTGTCCCTGTGTTCTTGGCTGTGGTTCTTTAGGGTGACTGTATTTAGCATTCGGTATTTATTTGCTATTTGTCTTAATTTTCCCTTTACCTCCTTAAAAATAGATTTAAATGGAAAATAGTATTTCCTTATTTCCTTCATGATATAATCAAAAACAAAGTTCCTCACAAATTTCATTAGGAATTGACTATTTGGTTTTTAAGTACTTCTTTCAGTATAATGAGTGGCATTTTCTCTTAGTCTATTTCTCACTTTTACTTACTGATTCTGGTAAAAAAGACAAAATAACAGGACAAGGAAAACTTACTAAAGAAGTCAGTGTGCATATGAAGAATCTCCTCCCCTGCCAATTTGCTATAACAGTATACAGCTTTTCAGAATTATAAATTTATGTATAGTTTTTTCTTCTCAAAAATCTTTTGCCAAATGTTGGCAGGTTACCTCTGGCCAACAAGCCATGGGATCTTTCTCTTAGTATCACACAAATGCTGTAATTGCCTTTCTCTGGGTAGTTCCAGAATTTGCATTTGAGCCTCTGGCCATCACCTCCAACTGAACACATATTGATGCCATATTTATTGTTTTTCTCCAAAATGGCTACATAGCACAACCCTCAGTTGCCCCTGCTGGATGTCTTCCCGTTTCCCCATGTCTTACAGTCTCAGAATGTAACACATTAGCTCAGAGAGCGCTGCATGGATGAAAGCAACTGGTGTTTGAGTCATACAGTTCTGGATACAAATCTGCCTGTGACACTTGAAGAAGTTAATTCACTTCTGTGAGCCTATGAAGGGAGATGAGACACCCGAGCCCGTCACTAACGCACATCAGCTAAGTGACATGGAGGCTTACCTTCCCTCACTCAGCCGCTTTCTGCTGACCACTTGCTGTGCAGTCTGCTTGGCTCTGCGGTAAAAGACTGTCCTCCCAGTTTATGGTGTAGCTTTTAGTGAAGTTCAGTACCTGGCTGCCGTTAGCCATAAATGGTCGCTCTGTTTAAGGCTGCCCACTCTGGGTTAAGCCAGCTCTCTGCCCTGCTTCTCTCCTCTCCCTTTCCTTCCGGTGAAGACGGCCTGTGTGTGGTCCTTGGATAGAGCTTGTGTTTTCCTACCTCTCTGCTTTGTTCGCTTTGGCTTCTACTCGCCTCTAAATCCTTTCTCATTCCTTTCTCTACATGTAAACTCTTCTCGCCTTTCAAGGGTTAAGATGGCTCCCTTGAAGTCATTCTAGGCTCTTTTAGACAGCAATTCTTTCTCCCTCCTCTAAAATTTTGTGGCGTTGATTCTCACCATTGCGTGCATGCTCAGTGGCTCAGTCGTGTCCAGCTCTTTGCGACCCCGTGGACTGTAGCCCATCAGGCTCCTCGATCGTGGGATTTCCCAGGGAAGAATATTGGAGTGAATTGCCACCTCCTTCTTCAGGAGATCTTTCCAACCCAGGGATCAAACGTGTCTCTCTTGTGTCTCCTGCGTTGGCAGGCAGATGCTTTACCCCTAGAGCCGCCTGGGAAGCCCTCTCACTGCTGAGTAAGATGCAGATCGCCTGAAGATCTTGCTGACTGTGCCGCTCTCACACACCGAGTTACACACCCCGCTGCATAGGATTGGAGTCAATAGTAGAGGCTTTGGAAATATACAAAGTAAGACTCATGATGGATAGTTTTTTCTATTTTCCCCCTGAGCATCCCGGGTCCTGGTCCCATCAGGCAGCACTGCTCCGTGGGGCACCGCACAGACAATTTCAAGACTGAGGTCTCATGCTTTGAAGGTACAGTCAAAATCAAGCTCAGCACAGCAAAAGAGGACTATACACAGCCACATAGGAAGGTCCAGAACTGAGAAGCTTCCATCAGCCGGAAGGACTAGATCAGTGGTCCTCAAGGTGTGCTTCTTCAGGGCAGTAGCGTCAGCATCATGAAGAGTTCGCTAGAAATGCATGGTATTGGGTCCCATCTCAGACCTGCTCTATTAGTCTGTTTCCTCTGACAAATCTAGACAGCATATTAAAAAGCAGAGACATTCCGTTGCTGACAGAGGTCTGAATACTCAAAGCTACAGTTTTTCTAGTAGTCATGTATGGATGTAAGAGCTGGACCATAAGGAAAGCTGAGCACTGAAGAACTGATGCTTTTGAACTGTGGTGCTGGAGAAGACTCTTGAGAGTCCCTTGGATGGCAAGGAGATCAAACGAGTTAATCCTGGAAAGGAAATCAGTTCTGAATATTCATTGGAAGGACTGATACTGAAGCTGAAGCTCCAATACTTTGGCCACCTGATGCAAAGAGCCGATTCGCTGGAAAAGACCCTGATGCTGGGAAAGATTGAAGGTGCAAGGAGAAGGGGACGACAGAGGATGAGACGGTTGGATGGCATCACCGACTCAAAGGACATGAGTTTGTGCAAATTCAGGGAGGCAGTGAAGGACAGGGAAGCCCGGCATGCTACAGTCCATGGGGTCACAAAAAGTCGTACACAACTGAGCGAGTGAACAGCAGCCCCGAGGGCTGCTATAAGAATGTACCACATCCTGGGTGACTTAAATAACAGAAATCTATTTTCTAGCAGTGCTGGAGGCTAGAAATCAAGATCAAGATGAGCAGAGTTGTTTTTCCCACGGCCTCTTTCCTTAGCTTGCAGATGGTCACCGCCTCCCTGTGTTTCTTTTCTTTCCTTTTTCTTTTAAGTCTTCCAACAGTGTATTAGAAAGAATGTAGACAGTTTTAAAAATCTTCACTGTCATGATCATAAATTCAGGTTTTTAGCCCTGATACAAGCTGAATCAAGAAATGAAAAATCCAATAGTGTATTATAATGTTTTTCTCACTCATTTGCTATACAACACAAACAGGAGTTTGCTCTAAGTGTATAGATTCTCAAGCAACACTGCACAGCCTTTCTTTGCCCTCCATGCCAAGAGATTTAAGAAGATGCTTTTTTTGCAACAACAATTTAGTTTGTTTTAAATACCCCAGGAAATTTTTCTTCCTATGCTCTTCCCTTCCTACTTCTCTTCTTTTATTAAACACCAGTAAGATACAACTTTATGGCTATTCTGATATATTTTTGTCATTGATTGTCGTATAAATTCCAGGAAAACCTCTACAGCGATCTTCAGAATTAAAATTCCAGTGATTCTTTCAATTTGATTGTAAAACACACTGTTTATATTTGCTCCATTTTCTGAGTAGTAATGATGTTGACTCTTCCGTAACTTCAGAAAACCATAGTAACAAGTCAGTCAATAATAGCTAGAGCAACATGTTTTTTAAACTGCAAATATACTTTACAGTTCTTCCCTTGGTTCCATTAATGAGATAAGTATACAGTATCCGAATCCTGTATGAAAACTAGAACTAAATGTGCGACTGACACAATGGATTTCTTAGGCTAATAGTGATAAGATTCTTGCGATAGTATTTTAAACTACTTTGGGGAACACACCAAACTGATGCTTAGCATTACCACAGTCCTTTCAGAGTTTGAGGAATGGGTTTTATCACCTCCCCTACTGTGATTTTGCAACTCTGATATCCATTTCTAAAAAGCGTTTCAAATGTGGTAGCTGAATTAGCAAATTCAGCTTTAAAATGTTAAACATGTAGCCTGTGGAGATATACATTTTTCTGTTTATGTATTTGTGCATATGTATGTATGCCCGGCTTCCCTGGTAGCTCAGCGGTAAAGAATTCACCTGCCAATATAGGAGACCCGGGTTCGATCCCGGGGTTGGGAAGAGCCCTTGGAGAAGGAAATGGCAACCCACTCCAGTATTCCTGTATTCATTCCTGCCTGGGAAATCCCACTGACGGAGGAGCCAGGCGGGCTGCAGACCAGGGGTCACAAGGAGTCGGACACAGCTGCGTGTTGCTGAGCACACATGCACGTAAGCACAGTCGTCGTGCTTTTAGATCTTTCGTTGTCACACTAGGTTCTCATGTTAAAGTTTTCTGATTACAGTTGCAACTAATTCAGGCTCACAGTGAGCAAAAAGGCAATTTATTGTGAGGATAGAAGGAAGGGGAACCACACAAATGTTCTGGAAACTGCTTCCTTCAGGCTTGCATTTTATTCTTCCCTTTCCCTTGAAATCAATTTCTTTCTCTTCAGTCTCTGTGGTGGAAAGTGATGCCAGTCACATGTTTCAAGCTTATACCTCCATTCCTCAAGAGACCAACCAGACTCTGGGCTTCCAGAATTACAGATACCCTTGGGAAGCAGCCCACGGATCAGAGTGGGTCTTGTGCCTGACCCCGAACCAATCAGTTGTGATAAAGGCAGAATCACATTGTCCAAATATGTTTGCCCCAGTGAAAATATGAGAAAGAAAGGAGAAGGGAGAGGATGGGGAGAGTGATCCGTAAGGAGCCAACCATGGAATAAGCATCTAGTCATGCCTCATCTGGTTCTGCTAGGCAGCCAAGGAATCAAATAATTTCAAATCTCACTGTCTTTTACCTTTTTGCATCCCATTTTCAATACAGTAGTCACAGTGAATGATCCCCTTAAAACATAATGTTAAATCATATCACCTCTCCCGCCCCGACTTAAAATGCTCAAATGGCTTCTGTCGCTAAGTGAAAACCTCTATGATCTTACCCCAAACCGCCTTTCTAACCACATCCCTTTCCCCTCACCTTTGTTCATCCCTCCAACAATTTCCGAATTTCAGATTTCCACAGTGCCTGCCCAGTCACTCAACAGACACATCTCTGCCTCAAGACCTTTGCACTGACTTTTCCATTTGACTGGAATGTTCTTTCCCTTTAATGATCTCAGATCTTTTATTATTGTTATCATTTAAAAATATTTATTTATTTATTCATTTTTGGTTTTGTTGGGTCTTAGTTGGTGCACTCGGGCTGAGTTGCCCCAGAGCATGTGGGATCTTATTTCCCCAAATAGGGACTGAACCCTCATCCCCTGCATTGGAAGGCAGAGTCTTAACCATGGGCCACAGTGGAAGTCCCTCTCAGATCTTTTCTTAAAATGCCACTTTATCAGTGAGTCCTTGTCTGACCCTTCTTTCAAAAAATTATATTCCTGTTCCCTTTCTGTTTTTCCCTTGGTAACACCATCTTAGATAAAGAAAGATGTTTATAGTTTATTTATTTTGTTTATGAATATCTTCTTGCATCAGAATGTAATCTCCATGAGAATTTGTCTATTTTTTTTTCTTCCCTGCTGTCTTCTCAGTGTCAGGAGCATGGGAGGTATTCAATAGTTATTTCTTGTTCAAATGCATTAATGCATATTTTATAGACACTGCCTAATAATAAGGGAAAAAGTGGAATGCGTGTTTTTGAACAGCTGTGTGCCAGCTAGTATAGCACATGCTTCAGATGCCTTATTTATGAGAAATCTAAGATCAAACCAATGAATACGATTTCTTTCCGTCTACACTTGTGACTGTAGAGGCTCCCAAAGTGAAGTAGCCTGCCCATGCCAGGTGTCAGAAACGGGTTATGAAGCCACGCTGTTCAGCGTTTTCCAGAAACACGTTCTCTCTTCCTCCTTTCTGGGTCTAACTTGCCTCTTCCTTCTCCTCCTCTGCTTTGGCTTCTTGCTTTATATTTCCTACTCCTCTGCTCCCGTCACTTTTCCATCATTTCTGTCTTCTGCAAAATAGTTCCTCTTTCTCAGACAACATGATGTGTGCTTTCAACTTTATGAAAAAGGCAAAATTCCTTCCCTTGAGTCTTTCCGAGTTATTTCAGCCAATTCAGAATTGTTGGGAAAAAAGTGACATCAACAGCAACATGCCTTTGACGTTGCCTGCCTCCCCAGACCTCTTCTCACCTGTCTCTCTATCTGCGAATCTTAGTCTTGTGGAAGTGGAAGTTCACTGGGGGCAGCCAGGACCCAACCTTCATTTCTGCCTAATTCCCTAGTGACACGCTAACTCATTACTCCATTTCATATACAAATCAGCAAGATGACACAGTTGTCCAAACGAAGAATGTACCATCTGAAACACCAATGAAATACCAGATTAGTTTAGATAATATTTTTCCTTTTTCTAAAACTTAAAAAGTTATATAATTGGTGTATAATATTTGTTACAAATATACAACATTGTGATTCACAACTAATTATTTTCCATTTATCATTATTATAAAATATTCACTATATTCCTTATATGGTACAGCATATTCTTGTAGCTTATTTTATACTCAATAGTTTATACCTCTTAATCTCCTACCCATATATTGCTCCCTCTCCAATGGGTAACCGCTAGTTCATTCCCTGTATCTGTGAGTCTTCTTCTTTTTGTTATTCATTAGGTTGTTGTATTTTAAAATTCCTCACATAAGTGATATCATCTAGTATTTGTCATTCTCTGTCTAACTTATTTCACTTAGCATAATACCCTCCACGACCATCCATGTTGCTGCATGGCAAAATTTCATTCTTTTTCATGGCTGAGTAATAACATTTAGATATACATAGACACACATTGCCTCTGTAACACATGCACTGGACGTGTAACAGAATAGTCTTTGAATTATTTGACAAACCGATGCCATTTGAAATGTTAATAAAAGTTTGAGAGATTTAAAAATCACTATAGAACCTCATTTTCAGTTAATTATTTTTTAACATTCCTGAAATGTATTTATCTAAACATGATGTATTTGAGATTTGACAACTACAACTAGAGGAAGTATGTTCATAAGTAAATTAAAGCACTTCAGTTATGATAAAGTGGTGTTACGATTTATTGCAAGGTGTTTGAATACTGAATACTGTATTTTAACACATCTCTCTGTGTCAACAGAGATTAATAAAAGTTCTCTTGTGCTCATAGGCATTGATAATTGGAAATCGACTCAGGTTTATTTGCTGTGGTTAATTCACCATGCCCAAAGCAATTTCATATTTCAGGATATAGTAAACATACTGAATAGTGCAGCTCAAAATTTCAGTCCCAATCTTGAAGACAGAGTAGTAGCTATGCAAAATACGTATTCAATAGAAAAAGAGTGAGCAGAAAGGAGATAAAGCTTTTCTTTAGTCCCTTGTCTTAGTTCCATGTCAGAAAAATCTTTACTTTAGTTTCACACTCTGAAAGTGAAGAGTTGCCTCTTTAGATGGCATCAAAATATTGTTTTGAATATTTAGTGTTTCTAACAAAAGCAGGAGTCCTGAAAGGTTTAGGAGCAGACCGAACTGCAAAGAGGGATGGAGTTGCCATCTGAAACTGTTGTTAGGGTCGTTTGATCTCTTCCATACCTAGGCTTAGTTGTCTTGGGTTGACTCTGTTGATAAGCAGTTCACATCTGTCGGGGTGTGACAGTGGCCAGCTATCCCAAGTTTATTACCTACTAATGCGAAAATATTCTGGAATTGTATCTCATTGCTTTTGAGTCTTGTACCTATTCTTTCCCACAAGAACCGTGTGGTCAGAGAGTGAGCAAAGAGTGACTCCCAAGTATAACTGCCATGTTGTTAATTTCTAAAGGGGACGGAGCTCTGAGCAAACACGAACTGTAGACCTTTGCCTTACTACTTGTAATTTCATGTTAGGTAGAGATGAAGAGAATCACCTTGCTTCCTGTGCAGTCGCCAAATTTCTTTTAGACATTGGGCCTGATTGTCTTGCCAATAAGGGAGATCTTAGCCGCTTAGCAAAAGAGGTTAATTTTAATTCCAGCTTTGAGGTTGAAGAAATGTAGATCATCTGGGCCAGAGCTATAAGGAATTTTTCAGTTCTTCTTTATGATGATATCTATAACATCCTCAGATACTATTATGAACTAAAAGAGCACATCAACATTGAAATGTTTTATTTTTATATTCATACCAAGGGCATTAATTTACATTGTATTAATTTTTTAAGTATCAAAAGCATAACTTTAGACACACTATGGCACATTTTCAGTCAAACTGATTAATATTTTTCTAAATCAGTATATAGACTACTGTTTAAATAACAATGATGTCTTTTTAAATTATAAGCAAGCAAAATATTGGAACACTGTTTAGATCTTAATATCACAATAATTAACAGATATTTGAAAAGCAATAAAAATTCCACTGTGCTTCATAAATATGTATGTGTGCATATTCATTTGATCATGTTATTGACCAAATATAGTTTTCAGATGTCCTATCTTGAAATTTTTTCCCTCTGTTTTCCAACAGGAAATAATGTTTTATATTTGAACTAAGTAGCTATAGCAATGGTGTTTTACATATGAACTAAATAAGATGTTGCAAGCGAGGAATGTTAGAAAAAACACACTACAACTAGGCTTTCATGTCTTTCTCATGGATTTTTAGATCAAACATCTCTGTAATATAATTAGCATATCAGAAGGACTGGCCATGTTCAAATTCAAATTACCTTCTGCTTGCTTCCTATTTCATTAGCAGAATTGAAATTAAACACAATGAAACAATCTGTTACTAGGATTTTTTCATATTAACACTTCAGTCCCACCCTGGTCTATTGTACATTTACTAAGATTTTGCTTTTACATTTGAGCAGTGGACTATTTTAATTAAATTTAAGATCAGTTGCTATAAATTGTTTTTTATTAAACTGTCTAGTTTTAACTGACTGTCAATTTCACTCAGTGTGGCAGATTTCTTAGCTCTTTTTTTGGACATGGCTTAATATGAGGCAAACCTCTTATTGAAGGAAAATTAATGAAGTTGAGGAATGAACTAGTAACTCTGGTCATTCTGTGTCAGAAAAGAAAGTATTTAAAAATATCTTAACTTTTTTTTTAAAGAAAAACACACTATTTGTGTGTTTTAAAGTATTATATATATTATAAAGTATTCTGTAAGTGCTTATCTCTATAGATGAGCTGTATTAATGGATGAAGCATGGCATATTTTAAAGAAATAAAAGGCTTTAGGTATATAAGCCAGATAGCTGTAGAGGTGAAACTTAGTTACAGTGGGGTTTTTTTAAAGATTTTTTTTGATGTGGACAGTTGTTTTAAAAATCTGTATTGAATTTTTTCTAATATTGCTTCTATTTTATGTTTTGGTTTTTTGGCCATGAGACACGTGGAACCTTAGCTCCCCAGCCAGGGATCAAACCCACATCTCCTGCATTGGAAGGCAAAGTTTAACCGCTGGATCTCCAGGGAAGTCCCCATAATTACAGTGCTTAAAAACAGAATCCAAGAAGTATTTGTAGCATTTTCAAAAAGAGTGAGTACATTCATGAAAAATTATTCTTTCCAAATACTTTGAGTGATCTCTGGCCATACCTGAATTTATTTTGCATATCAACTACATAAAGACCATCAGTAATTTAATCTTGCATGATGCCAGAAGACAAGCACATGGATTGTCTTGTATATTAAAATATAGCGGTAAACATTAAAAAAATCAATAAGCAACTGGATGTTTTCAAGGAGCCAGATGAGTAGCATATATTCTTAACAGACATAATTTTAAATAAAGAAAAAAATTTCAATTTCTCTTTTAAGTGTTTTTGTGTAATATACCACAGTCTTAAAACATTATCTAGAGATGACTCCAACATTTATTATGGCAGGAAAAAGACTCTCCTGTATTCTGACTCAGTTTTGGTGCTTAATGGAGAGCTAGGTGTCCTAAAGCTCAGTTAGTTTCCTGAAGTTCTCAGTTAGAGACAGTTTGGATCAGATGATCTCTATGGTCTGTCCCTTCTGATTTTTATTCCTTAGCATTTTGTGAAATATTTGAAATGACAACATCAAGTGAGCAAATCAATGTGCATATGTGCTCAGTCGTGTCTGACTCTTTGTGACCCCATGGACTATAGCCCACCAGGCCCCTCTGTCCATGGAATTTTCGAGGCAAGAATACTGGAGTGGGTTGCCCTAGCCTACTCCAGGGGATCTCCCTGACCCAGGTGTCTCCTGCATTGGCAGGCGGATTCTTTACCACTGGTGCCACCTGTGGTAATTTTTCCAATTATTTCCAAATATTTCCATAAAGTAATAAAGTCTTCCTTGTGTTGTGTTTGGGAATGAAAACATGGCCAGTGGTTCATAACGGATTCAGAAGATTGTGTACTGAAACAGTCCATTCAGAATATAGAATAGTTATATCCTATAGGTTGCATTACAGGAATGCACATAGTCTGAGATTCTGCTGTAGTTTTCATGGTTCACATAATGATGGACAATCATTTGCATATTTGTTAACTTGAAAAGCTGGCAGACAGATTGATGTTGGACTCTGGAGCCAAACTGCATGAGTTTAAACCCTGGTTCTGCCACTTACTAGCTGTGTGAGAAGTTAGGCAAGATACTTAAATCTTTGTACTTCAGTTTCTCTATCTGTAGGGAGATGAGAGAAGTAATACCTCCATCAGGTCACTGTTATGAGAATGAAATGAATTAATACATACAAAGTACTTAGTACAGAGCCTGGGACCCAGGAAACACTATATAAGGTATGTCATCACTGTACACACTAACCTTCTAAGAACGCTCTATAAACTCTGAGTCCTGAATGAACACATTGGCATATTTTTCTGAGTGCCTTTGTCAGTGACATTTAAGTACGATTGAATTTTCATTGAATAAAAGGTTGAGAATAATCGGAATTTTGAGCTCCAGTGGCTATATCAAAAGGCTTAACTTTTTTCACTTAGTTAAGCTGGAATGGTGAAGTGCCATTCAACTCTGGCATGAGCTCTGATAGAGTGAAACATCTTTACACTTTTCTAAGAAATGAGGTGTGAGGCTTATATGTAGGAGAATTCTGTCTGGAAATACTAACATAGATTTACAACAAAGGTCACAGATTGGTGTGTTTGATCCGTACACTGTTGAAGAAAATGATTGGAATTGCTATATTCTAATGAGAGTTCACATAAATGTCCGGTTTCCCATTTCTTTTGCAAGAAGCAAATACCTGGCAACATATCCTGACAGTGACGGCTGGGCTGAGCAGAGGCGGCCCCTCTGCGGTGAAGGAGCAGTTTCCAGAACGCCGGTCCCAGCAGTCCCTGAGTTTTTCATCCAGCATCTGGCTGTCCCTCCAAATGTGTTTGTGTTTGTGGTTCCTGCTTTTAGTGTGACTTCCCTGGGAGCTCAGATGGTAAAGCGTCTGCCTACAATGCGGGAGACCTGGGTTCGATCCCTGGGTCAGGAAGATCTCTTGGAGAAGGAAATGGCAACCCACTCCAGTATTCTTGTCTGGAATATCCTTGGACGGAGGAACCTGGTAGGCTACAGTCCATGGGGTCGCAAAGAATCGGACAGGAGTGAGCGATTTCACTTTCTTTTAGTGTGAAATAATGAAAAATGTGGACTTTCTTGGTGGCTCAGTGATAAAGAACCTGCCTGCCAATGTGGGAGGTGTGAGTTTGATCCCTGGGTCAGGAAGATTCCGTGGAGAAGGAAGTGGCAACCCAGGTCAGTATTCTTTCCCGGAGAATCCCATGGATGAGGAGTCTGGTGGGCTGCAGTCCAAGGAATCTGAAAGAGTCAGACACGACTTAGTGACTAAATAACAACACTGAAAAATGGAGATAGAAGCAAATGACCAGCAATCTGGTCACATGACACAGAAATAATGATTTCCTTTGAATTACATGGCTGGCTACTCTACGTGTTTCTTGCTTTCTCGGTTATTGCTATTTATTGCTGAGACTCTGAGCATTATTTTTCAAAATGACGCCTTCTGTTCCTCACTGCAGCACGTCAGGCTGATCTCCCTCCTGCCACCAGTTTCCCAAATGTTCCATCCTTCTATCAGAGTGGAAGTTGGGCTTCAGAACGATTCTTTAAAATTTTTAAAGTTTCTACTTTGTCAGTGTTCAGCTCCATGATGTTACCATGATGTCCCTCCCTGGTCACATGCCTGCGTCTATAACGCTGAAATACAGCCTCAAGACCTCTCCTTCTGGGACTAATGCCTCAAAATCTGGTTTTAAGTTCAACATTATTAATTAAATTGTTGCCATTCTTACTGTCTTTATCATCATCAAATGTAGTCATATCAACTTCTAATGGGAAAAATATGGATATTGACTGATCAAGTCATTGAAAGATGAAGCAGAGTAGGTTTGAGGAATAATCTTCTTTCCCAGATATTTTAAACAATCAGAGACTAGTATTCTCTGTAAATATTCTCTCCTCATTCTTTCTCAATTTATATCTGCAGTTTAGATAACTACCGTCGGGGAACAGTCATTCTAGTGGATCCAAGATGGACACAGTACTCATGTTACACTTGTATTAACAGCTGTATCACATGGTACTTGGTCCTGAAAAGGGTGTAGAGACAGAATTTTCTAAGACGTCAGAGCCTAAGATGAATCCTTGCGATCCTTTCTCCATTCCAGAAATGGGGATATAGAATTTTATCTATCTGGTTCATTTCTGATGTGACTAATATGTAATTCTGTCAACCTCAAAACATATTTCGAGCCCTATAAAAGTATGTGCAAAGAAATTATATAAATGTGTGCAGGCTTTTGAGTGTGCAAGTGTATATACAAGCCTTTAAGAATTTAGAATTACTTATTGGGATCCAGAGTGTTTTTAAAAGCTGCAAAAACATTCATTCATTCATTCTTCATTCAGAGTAGTTGAGTCTGATTTATTTTTATTATTTATGATAACAGAAAAAAATGTAAACAACTATCTGTCCCTATTTTCCAATGACTGAAGTCTGGAATCTAATAGGAACCAAATTATAAAATGTTGCTTACTTCCTTATGCTCTAGAGATTCTCAACCCTGGTTGCCCAATAGACTCATTAAAGGAGTGACATAGTTTCTTCATAAACCAAGGAGAGTTAAGATTTTTAGGTTTGTCGATTTAAAAAAAATCTTTATTTGCATAAGAGTATTTCTGAATTGATTTATTTTCTCTCTTTCTCAAATGATACTCTCACCATCATCTTGTCGTGTGAGTCTCAGTCCTGGCTGTGCCAAAGAGGTGCCTGGGAGTCATTATTTTTTCCTCTCATTTCAATATCAGTGTCAGCCTGAAGATTCTGATTTAATTGCTTAAGATAAAGATTCTGATTTACTTGATTAAGATAAAGCCGAGCAATTTGTTAAAAACTCCCTAAGTGGCTCTCATGTGTGAATCATTGGGCTGTTCTGTAATCTAACAGCTGAATACTCTGCTTATTTCTCTGTTCTTTCTGCTTGTCTTTCCCATTAATATTTCAGATTGAGGGTTCATTTCCCCTCTCTATTGTTCAGCAATTCATTTCCTAGTTCCTAAGAACATTAGAAGCCCAGGAGATCACTATCCAGCTCAGAGCAAGTGGAACATACAGGCATCTCTCGAAGGCTGAGAGATGCTAAAAGAAAGCTCCAAGGAATCTGGGATTAATCTATCTTATTTCCTGATCTGGTCATAGAATCTTAGAGGTTTAGTGATTGAAGGGACCTTAGCTATCAGGTTGCTGGACTCTCTCATTTTGCAGGTGATGATGTAGGCATCAAAGAGCTGGTGATGGCAGAGCCCGGATGAGAATCAAGGTCATGGGGCAGCCAGGCTTACTCAGGCTGAACTCCATACTATGTTACCTCTGTTATAGGAGGGTAGATGTGAGTGTATGTGTGTGGTTAGTCACTCAGTCATGTCCAGCTCTCTGGACACGACCCATGGAATACAGCCTGCCAAGCTCCTCTGTCCATGGAATTCTCCAGGCAAGAATACAGGAGTGGGTTGCCATTCCCTTCTCCAGGAGATCTTCCCGACCCAGGGATCGAATCCAGGTCTCCTTCATTGCAGGTGGATTTTTTACCATCTAAGCTACCAGAGGAGCCCAAGGAGGGTAGGTAAGTCCCTTCAAATAAGTAATAAGGCAGAGAAAATTCAGTCTTTCCAAGCCAACCTACACTTGTGAAGTTTCTCTGTGTGTTAAGCACTCCAAAAAAAAGTAGGTAAAAATACTGTCAAAATGACAGCATTTCAAAGTACTACTTACTATGGAGAGAGAGATCTTGTAAGTTTTGGTACTGCTAAGTTGCTAGCATTCAGTTATAAATTAGATCATATTCTATGATGCAAACTTTAATATCAAAGAGTTCTAGGTGTTTGAATACTAAATATTATTATTTATTTATGAATCTGTTGTTTCACTCATGGTGTTAGATATTAATGTAGTATATCCCTCAAGTCTTGTAAATTAAAATATTTTAAAATTAAGTTGTGTTCTGGAGTGTATTATTAACATTCAAGTGTTTGTAAAAACATCAAAATCATCAAAAGGAGTGAAGATGAAGACAAAGATCAAAATGTACATTTTTCAGAATTATGTTTACTCACTCTAGGACTAGTTGTATCAGGAAACATCTTTTGTTCAATTTCTCTGGCAGTTTTCATGTAAAAGTAAGATAAAATTGTTATCTCCAATTGGTTTCTACCTGCAAGTGATTTCTTATTCATAGTTTAGGTTACGTTCAGCACTAGTTATAAAAATCTAAAAGTTTAAAATTTCTATAATGGTGACTAATACTTATTTTTTAAAACCAAAATTATGACTCACTTCCAAATTGGTGTTAGTAGATGATGCTAGAATTTAGAAATATAATAAGATTTTATGTTTTGTTTTGTTTGGACCACTTCATTAAGGGGGAAAAAAGTCTCTTTTTGTAACTTGATGGCAGTTTTGCTTTCTGTAATTATGCCTTTCTCAGACTTTTAGAGATACAAATAAATCAGCTTGAATTTTCTTGATTGCTAACAGAACAAGTCTGGTGTTAATAATCTTTTAGGTCATGACATACAACTTTATATAAAGAAATACTACAGTGAAATTTCCTCAAGGGTATAATGTATGGATATTATACCTTTAAATGTATATTATGTTTCAGGTTGATTTATGCATGAAAGTAATAATATTTTATGCTTTAATAACAACTTTTATTTCTTTTTTCTTATTATAGGGGCAAGATATATTTGCAATATATATAGGAAAAAACCCAGAATATATAGATAATGACTTTTAAGCAGAATAAATATTATCTCACTATCTAGAAACAAGCAGTAAAAGCATCAATCAACAGAAACGTGAACTATTGAGAACATTTCTTTCAATGCCTCCTTTCATTCATTTTCTATCATGCCCTCCCATCTATTTTATGTGTTTATAGTATTTCAAGTTTTTCTTTTACTTAAAAGAGACCATTAACTATCTTCTCCATACATATGAACATCTCATTCTCTTTGACTGCTGTTTAACACTCCACAGGGTGATTGTTAATATCATTTATTTTATGAATGGACATGTGGGTTATTTCCAATTATTTGCTATGATAAACCATGTTGCAAAGAACAGAATTCTATGTAGCTCTGTATCCACTTGTTTGTTTCCTTAAGGTATTTCCTAGATGTGTACTTGTACATGAAAGAATGTGCACATTTTCAATTTGAGGGCAGTATTAGATTTCAATTCTAGATTTCAAAGAAAGTTTATACTTGTCAAGAGTGCACTGGTGTGCCACTCTCTCTCCTCTTTACCTGGCCACACTGGGCAGTTGTTATTTAGTCGCTAAGCTGTGTCTGACTCTTTGAGACTCCATGGACTGTAGCCCGCCAGGCTCCTCCGTCCATGGGATTCCCCAGGCAAGAATACTGGAGTGGGCTGCCATTTTCTTCTCGGGGATCTTCCTGACCCAGGAATCGAACCCAGGTCTCCTGCATTGGCAGGCAGGTTCTTTACCACTGAGCCTCCAGGGCAGTACTTTCTGTTTAAATTCAATGAGGAAAATTGTCTCATTTTAATTTGTATAGATTTGATAATCGTGACAACTGAGCATCTGTTACAACTGTTTGCAATCCTTCTTCTGAGGTTAACCTGTATGTATTTTCCCCATCCTTCTGCTGTATATTCTTTCTATCATCTATTTGAACCAATCCTATAGATCATAGATTTTAAGACTCTGGTCCCTGCTTGCCTGCTTAGCATCCTTTATAATCTTATCAAGTCCCTGATATTGTTTAAACTTAATTCTTGTTTATATTAACATTTTTTTTAACTTGTAGGCATTGTCTCTGGTTATTGCTCAGACTAATGCCCATTTTAAAACTGCTATCTGTCCTCCTAGGTGCTCAGACTTAATTGTGTGATTATAGTCATCTCCTGTATAGTAAACAGAGTCCCAAATCTGCTGTGGCAAACCGGCAATCCATGGGCCAGATCCAGACCACTAATGCATTTATTTTGGCTCATGGAGTAAGTAGCTTTATTTATTTTTTAAAATATTTTGCTTCTGCATTTTAATTTGGATTGGTTTTCAACACTATAAAATTTATTTCCAGAATTTATAAAAAACCATAATAACACAGGTTCACAATGATATAAATCACCCATTGAGAACCCAGATTCCTTTCCTGTCTTCATACGTTGCCATCCCTGGTCCCGTATTGCTGTATCCCAGAGCACCGTTGTTCCCGTGTTGCCCTGTGGATTCACAGCCAGCTTCACATTTCCTGTTGTCCATCTGTGTCCACTGACCTTTGAGCGGGATCTCTGAATCTCAGAACTACTGCCATATTGAGCCAGATAACTCTAGCCGGGAATTGGAAGGCTGTCCAGTGAATGTTAAGGTCGTCAGATGTGTCTCTGACTTTCACGTTCTAGATGCCAGTGGCCTGCTCTCTACCACCCAGCTGTGATAACCAGGAGTGCCTCTAGCTGTGGCTAGCCTCCCCTGGAGAGGGAGGGGGGGTCAAAAACAGTCCCTGTGTGAGGACCACTGCCTTAGAGTTTGGGACCTCTGATCTAGATTGGCTGAAACGTGTAGAAGATCTGTACTAAGCAAAGCATTTGCGCTGAGCGCCTTGTGCTATCTCCTATAGAAACTGTCCTCCTGTGTTTTTTAGTGTGGAGGGGGGCTACAGAAAACTGGCAGTGAGCCCAGATTTAGGACCTGTGAGTAGATAGAGATGGAACAACTGATGGATTTTCCTTCAGAATATATGTCCGTCAAGAGCAAGCAACTGCTGGGTGTCCTGGCCCCTTTCCCTTCCACTTGATTGCTTGATTGCGGGATTCTCTAAACAGCAAAGCCTCCATTTCTGTCGGCTGGCCAACCACAAGAATAAAGCAGGAATCCAAATTATTAAAGGTGTGATAAAGCTCGGCCCTAGCAGAGTTCGCAGGATCCTTTTCTTTGTTTTGGTGCCTTCTCATAGTATCTCCGGACAGTGTATATTTCCTTCCGTCAACAGTTATCAGAGGGAGGTAGAAACAGCATCTCCAGAGAGAGAGCGCGTGCACTGAGGTTTTACTCCTAGGCTGAACCAAGCTTCTTCCTTTATTTGTTTGTTGTTTTTTGCTTTAGAAGGCTGAAGGGAGCTGGTGATGGGAGCACTGTCATTTCCCCCTTAGTCTTTCTGTTAGCCCTCACCCACTGACTTAGCTCCTGCCTTGGCATCTGGTACCTGGTGATCCAAGCTTGTACACATTCCTGGAACTGGTTGACGATGTTCCTTCTCCTATAAGTAAGGAAATAATATAATTTCACTGAGTGATGAAGCTTACCATGAAAATAAAAGTGGCGGGTGGAGAAGTATAGAAACTGAGGAAGGAGGCGATTTCAGATCAGGCAACCAGAAGGTCCTCGGAGGGGTTGGCTTTTGAGCAGAGGTCTGAGTAATACGGAGTAGCAAGCAAGCTGTGCAGAGTTCAGGAGGAAGCTTAACTAAGGCTGAAGCAGCTTGAAGCTTGGCTGGTCAGAGAAAAAACAAATCTGCCAGTGTTCAGGCAAGGACGAGATGACAGAAGTCACACAAATCCTTGGGAAAAAGAAAGGAGCCTGAAGCTTTTTTGTTTTTGTTTTTTTGCCTAAACGTCATAAGTAGCCATTAGAGATGTTTAAGAAGAAGAATCCGGCGTGTTCTTTTGCAAAGCTCTCTCTGGCGGCTGTGGGGAGAGGGGCAGAGTGGGAGCAGTGAGACCAGATGGGGAATAGCTTCAGTTGTGCGGGGGGAAGTGCTGATAACACGGTGTGTGAAGGGCAGCAGAGACATGGAGAAGTGAACAGATTTGGGGTGTTTGGAATCAGATCCTGTTGCCAGATTGACTGTGGGAGCAGAACAAGAGAGAAGAATTAACGATGACTTCTTGGTTTCGGATTTAAACGACTGGGTGGATGATGGATCTGTTTACTAAGATGATGGTGAGGATAAGTCTGGCAGTTCACTTGGGGGTGGAGGAAATCAATAGCTCTGGAAGGCTGGGATTTCTGGTGGTGAAATCAGTGACTTTGGAAGGTTTGGACTTGTGGATGTCACAGCACTAACCAATCAGGGAGGATGGTGGTATTAGTCCTGATAAGCAGGGAGGGCGATAGTCAACCCTAAGTGTAGCCTCCACTTCTTGACTGGTGGCTCATGGACTCTTTTTAATCAAGTGTGGTCAGCACCATCAGTGACCTAAGGGCTTGTTAGAAATGCAGAACCAGATAAATAACAAGGATCCACTATATAGCAAAGGAAACTGTATTCAATATCTTGTCATACCCATAATGGAAATGATATATTCTTTTCCAAAGATATGTGTGTGTGTGTGTGTGTGTGTATAATATATATAACCGAATCACTTTACTATATTCCTGAAGCTAAAACAGCATTGTATATACATCAACTGTATTTCAATTTAAAAAACTGCAGAACCAAGAATCTCACCAGAGTCGTCTTAATCAGAATCTGCGTTTTAACAGGATCTCCATGAGACTGTGTACATTAGAATGTGGCTGTTAGGAAGGTGTAACTGAATCTAACTATGAGGAAACATCGAACAAAACCAAACTGAGAGATATTAAAACATTTTGTACTCTTCAAAACGGTCAAGGTCATGAAGACCCAAGGAGGGCTGTGGAACTGCTCATGATTAAAGAAAACTAAAGAGATGAGATAATTAGTGCAGCACATGACTCCTGATTGAAGTTGGATTCTCCTGGTCCAAAAGATGTTCTTGGGACACTGGGCCAAACTTGAGTGGGGTCTCTGAGTGAAAGATACATGGGAGTCTCTTACTGTGTAGACACCTTTTTCATATATGTTTGAAGGTTTTGTTTTTTGTTTTTTTGCTTTAAGTTTTGACTAGTGTGGGCTCTTTGTACGCAGTGTTGAGAAAGGTGATGGAGCTGACGGAGGGTCTGTGGAGGTCTCGCTTCCACTCAAGGACACCCCCCCCCAAATATGCAGCTGCTGCCACTGCTGCTAAATCACGTCAGTCGTGTCCGACTCTGTGTGACCCCATAGACGGCAGCCCACCAGGCTCCCGTCCCTGGGACTCTCCAGGCAAGAACACTGGAGTGGGTTGCCATTTCCTTCTCCAGTGCATGAAAGTGAAAAGTGAAAGTGAAGCCGCTCAGTCGTGTCTGACTCTTTGCGACCCCACGGACTGCAGGCTCCTCTGTCCATGGGATTTCCCAGGCAAGAGTACTGGAGTGGGGTGCCATTGCCATCTCCCCAAATATGCAGCTAGTGGTCGACAAAGCCATACCAGATGCAGAATGCACCGTGCAGACCCCTCACATTTTATTTGAAGTGGTGTTGCAGGCAGGCGAGGGGCTTTTCATCAAGTATCGGAGAATTAGTAAGAGGAGTAACTTGGGTAGATGAGGGGGTCACTATGGCTTTCATTCCCAAAAAGGCTCTACAAGAAAACACCATAGAAATATTTTTAGTTCCTGATCTCTTTTCCTTCTGGTTCATTTTTCCCCTGTCAGCATATCATGGTAACACTCTCCATTTGCCTTTTTCTCCACTTGTAGAAATTTATGTCTTTCTATTCAAAATTTTTGGGCTAGTATCCCAGGTATAGATTCAAAGCACAAAACAATTTCCTCAACCTTAGATGCTAATGATTTCCTCCCTGTTCTCAGAGAATCCATGAGTAGGTTTGTCTTTATCCCAGTGTGGCTGAAGACATCCCTCTCTAAAAAGATGACAATCCAGGAGTGATGACTTGAAAATCCTAGCTTGGGTTTGTGATTTTAGAGATCTGTGCTATCATGCCGTGAAAACAAGGGGCAGATAATATTTTTAAAATATTAATAAAGTTGAAAGCAATCTCAAGGCTGACTCAGTCTTCACTAAACAGGTACCTTTAGTTGTTTGAAACATCAGTTTCTAAACAAAAGATCCATTTCAAAAGACTGGGTTTCATGTTGAGTAATAAAAATGTTATTTTTATCTTTTTACTCCACTGGAAAATATAGTGGAGGTCCTCAAATGCATGGATTGAGTAAGTAAATAGTCCTCCATCAAAAGCATGCATCTCTTTCTCGGAAGTTGAGACAAAGCCATCCCATATGAAGTTGTGGCTCACTTGTTTTTGTGGCTCTGTGATAGAGCATCTGATTTAGCTGCTTCTTCAGGATAAAAGTGAATGATGTTCAGTCCACTGAGTTTGCGAGCTGTGGGATTTCCCTAGAGATATCAAGCGCTTTGCTGCTGCTTCCTTATTTGTTTCCGATGCCCACATCCTGTGCGCAGTGGAGAGCACGATTTTTGAGATAATGTTGACAGTCAGTACAGATAAGCAGTGGACTCAGCCTTAGGTCAAGGACTGTGGATCGTTTTGGTATCAGAGTCATCTGCTTAACTCAGAACCCATCTCTTAAAGAGATGAAGCCTGTTGTAACACAGAGACTATTGTGTGTTACTTTGTAGGGGGCATATAAGACTTTGATTAGAGGAGCGCCTTTCTTTTTATCTCCTTGTTTAGCTAGTCACTTTGATTTCAACTGTACACAAGCATTGAGGATTCAAATAACAAATGAAACAATTCAGCCTACCTAACACTCTTGGACACTGTTGCTTTCTCATTCATATTTTTAAGAACTTAAATGTATGCCTAACTCAAAAGTTATTATTACAAGAATTATCACAGTGAAAATTATCATCATAATAATTCTCTAGTTCAGACTCTTTCTTTTCTTTTAGGTCTGTTAGGTGTTCAAAAAAAATAAGGCATGCCTTCTTTTTGTCAGTCACTTGAAATGTGCCTCACTTCCAAGGTGAGCTACTCATGGAGAATGTGTAAGGAATAAGACTGCATTTAAAGGCTTCGCTGGTGGTCTGGGGGTTAAGAATCTACCTACCAAGGCAGGGAACACGGGTTTGATCCCTGGTCTGGGAGGATTCCCCATGCCAAAGAGCAACTAAGGCCTTGAGGGGCAACTACTGAGCTCACGCACCACAACTGCTAAAGCCTGTGTGCCCTAGAGCCCGGCTGTAGAACAAGGAAGCCACCGCAAAGAGAAACCTGCGCATTGCAGCCAGAGCGTACCCCCAGCTTGGCACAACTGGAGAAAGCCCCTGTGCAGCAATGAAGACCCAGGGCGGCCAAAAATAAATGTGAAAGGAGAAAAAACCCAAACAACACAGTATTCACCTGCACGTATCTGCAGAAAAATACACACGCTTCTAAGACTCCTGTCAAAGAGGGGGAAAGTTACCAGAGACTGAAACAGTGGCAGATGGGGCATGCTCCAGGGGGTGCTAGTGATGAAGAACCCACCTGCCAATGCAGGAGACATAAGAGACGCGGGTTTGATCCCTGGGTCAGGAAGATCCCTTGGAGGAGGAAATGGCAACCCACTCTAGTATTCTTGCCTGGAGAATCCCATGGACAGAGGAGTCTTGTGGGCTACATCTATAGCATCTATACATCTATACATCATCTATACGAAGAGTCAGACACGATTGGAGCAATTTAGCACGCACAAGGCAATCTCTGCTTAGTCTGTGTATTTTGAAAAATATTTAAAATTTCTTCACTTAAATGATTCTGAAATTGGTGTAAAGAGTCACTGGCTGCCCCTATTTGTAGGAAGTACATTTTTGTCTGAAATAAAGGCATTAGACCTATTATTTAAGAACTTGTGGCTTTTTATTTCTTTATTGATGGAAAAGGAAAGTTTGCTTTATTTCAGGTGCCAGCAACTGGTGGGGAGGGTGGTGGACATCTGTCCAAAGGCCGACTCCCCCCACCCCCAACAAGCAAGGGGTGAGAGCCTTTGTAGACAGAGTTGGGGGTGGTGGTTACATGCAGAAACAGCACAGTCGTCTCTAACAGTCATCTTCAGCTGGTCATCAGTGAACCTGTGGCTTTTTAATCACTGATTCATATGACTGCTAATGCTAAGACAAAGTAGCTGCACGTTGGAATTCTTCCCATAAAAGGCACATGACATTCAAATGGCCGAATCTGTATACTTCATTTTGGACACCCTTGGCCGTTAGCCCCTGTGAAGCAAATATGAGTTTTTCTTGAATCTGACGGCAATTGACAGCTAATGCTGACTTGTGACTTTTCTTTGGGTTGATAGTTGAAGTTGTTGTCTCCCATGGATCTCATAGAAAATTTCAAGTTTCATTTTGCAGTCTTTGCATCAAGAGATAATGTTCATTTTAACACTTTTGCAGGCCTCTGCTTCTCAATTAGGAACTAGTCAGTTTCCTTCTAGTTGCTAACTCTAGGGAAAACAAGAAGTCACCAGGATTGATTGTGCAATCAATGAATGAATGATGGTTGATTGTAGTAAATCCAGTCTTCACCAGTTCCTCAAAGCCACACCAATTAAACCTATTTTTTGTAAAAAAAAAAAAAGACAAAAAAAAAAGAAAAGAAAAAACCCTAGCCTACTCATTTGCACTCTCTTTGGTGGATTTGTATAATACCCCACTCTACTTGAACACCAATTGTTCAAGTTTATGAAGACGTAGCTGGTTCCGTATTTTCCTTCAATACCTCTTTGTAGGAATACTCATGACTCTTTTGTAGTGTCTTCTTCTTCTTATTATTATTTTTTTGCTTTCCTGCACAGCTTATGGAATCTTAGTTCTGCAAATAGGGATTGAACTCAGGTCCTCACAAGCATGGAGTCCTAACCACTGGTCCTCCAGGGACCCTTGAGTGTCCTTAATTAAGTGTCCCTTAATTCTTCAGCACTCAGCCTTCTTTATGGTCCAACTCTCGCATCCATACCTGACTACAGGAAAAAACATAGCTTTGACTATACTATAATTGGTCTTAATATGTAATCCTTCTCATGCTAGAAACTTATCTTGATCTCAGGGACTTTACATGCTAGCAGGGGAGAAAATACAAATAAATCTGAAACAATCCAGGTATCCTATGATCAGTCCATTCAACATAGGGTTTGTTATCATCAGTATTTTTTAGAGAAAACTATTTGATAAGGCAGGACTTTCATGCTATAGGAATACATGAAGGATTTGAACTAGTCAAGGTGGTGGGTTTGGTATCCAGAGGGGAAAGAAATTTAAACAAAGATACTGAAGTGGAAAGGAATTTGCTCTAACAGACTTTGAGGAAATTGATTTCAGTTATGTGAGAAATTTGCATAGAAATTACTAGATAAGAAACATCAGATAATGAAAGTCAGGCCAAAATATATATTTAATGCTGTAAGACTGAAACCAAATTTTGAGGCATGGCAGGGCATGATTTTAAAAACTCACACCTACACTTAAGCTAGCTGAGAGAAACCATACTCAAAGACTATAGACCATATGATTCCATTTATCTGAAATTCTTGAAAAGGCAAAATTACGGGGACAAAAACCATATCAGTAATTGCTGGGAGGTTGGGGCCAGGGAGCATGGAGGATTTTTTTGAGATGATGGAACTGCTCTTTGTCTGACAGAGGTGGTGACTAAATGACATTTACCAAAGTTTCCAGAATTACACACCAAGAATGGTGAATCTACTGTCTCATTATTATTATAATACCCTTAAAAATAGAAAAAAAAAAACCAGCAACAAACATGGCTTGAAAATAATAATGAATTTGTTGACAGGAACAAATAGAAGAAAGGATTGTTAAAATTTAATGACAATATGGTAATCAAAAGCTTTGAAAATTTTAAACCAATGAAAGAAGATGGGCTTCCCTAGTGGCTAAGGTAGAAAAGAATCTGCCTGCAATGCAGGAGATACGGGTTCAGTCCCTGGGTTGGAAAGATCCCCTAGAGACTGGAATGGCTACCCACTCCAGTGTTCTTGCCTGGAGGATTCCATGGACAGAGGAGCCTGGTAGGCTATATATAGTTCCTGGGTTCGCAAAAAAGTCAGTTGCAACTGATTGACCAAGCACAAACACAGAATAGAAGATAGCAAACATGGACTATAAATACATGTCTGAGGACTATATATGTATATAATTTTATAACATCTTTTGGATGCATAATGGCATAGTTGGACTAACTTTCAGGACGTTTGTTAGCTACTGTCAAGCTGGAATGGTTACGTGGGTAGGAAATATGAGTCTCTAAGTGCTTTACTGGTAGCTCAGACAGTAAAGAATCTGCCTGCAATGCAGGAGACCCAGGTTTGATCCCTGGGTCGGGAAGATCTCCTGGAGTAGGAAATGGCAACCCACTCCAGTATTCTTGCCTGGAGAATCCCATGGACAGAGGATTCTGTCCTGGCATGCTACCATCCATGGGGTCACAAAGAGTTGGACACAACTGAGAGACTAACACTTTCACTTTCAACACCATTTTTAAACTGTTAAAGACTAGAAAAAAAATAACATTCAAGATCAGTCCTGGGTGTTCATTGGAAGGACTGATGTTGAAGCTGAAACTCCAATACTTTGGCCACCTGATGCAAAGATCTGACTTGTTTGAAAAGACCCTGATGCTGGGAAAGATTGAGGGCAGGAGGAGAAGGGGATGACAGAGGATGAGATGGTTGGATGGCATCACTGACTCGATGGACATGAGTTTGAGTAAACTCTAGGAGTTGGTGATGGACAGGGAGGCCTGGCGTGCTGCGGTTCATGCAGTCGCAGAGTTGGACATGACTGAGTGACTGAACTGAACTGAAAAACTAAAGAATCACATCAATATTGACCAGCTCAATATCAGAAATAAACATTCTAAATCTCTTACAAGCAAACATGAGTAGGTTTGAGCCATTAAGAATGGTAAGCTTATTCTGAAATGGTGAACCATTTTCTGAGGTTTATTTAAATTAACTGGCTTTTAGTTTTCATTTAACTGTTCTTGTCCTGCTTTGAGACATAGCCCATTATGTGCGATGTCAGTATTCAAAACAAAAAAGTTTCCTAATGTTAATGGGCACTGGCTTTGAGGATAATCCTGTGTTTTGAGGGTTGAACTTATCATGCAGGAGAGGGCAGCAGAAGGGTTAGGCAGACTTTGTAAAAGTCCTTATCTTTTTTATCCTAAAAATGCAACCTCCTCAGGAACCTGGGGCTTTGCAGGGGTGACCACAATAGCTTGACTCTCATCACAAACCCTCAACTTTTGACAAAACCAGCTAATTTCTTAACTATGTCTATAGGCATATAATTTGACAGCCAGCTATGGAAACAAGCTCATCTTATTCCCGGTGAATGTATGTCAGTGATGATACCTTTGTGAGATTCAAGTACCACCTGCAAGGTCTTGTTGGTAATGTAATAGTTTTGTTCTTGAACACTCAGTAGGGAACAAGCCCCATTTTTGCAAGGTCTTGTTAGTTTTGTTCTTGAACACTCAGTAGGGAACAGACCAAGTTTAATAAGTCCTTCATCTACAGTTGCACTCACAGATGAGTTCTGAAAATGGGAAAAATCCATGCTGGCAAGCCACACCCTGTGAAAACCACTCATGTCTGAACTAGGGGGATAAATCCTTCGAAAGTAAATGAGACCTTAAAGTTTGCCTATTATTTCATCACTTCAATCATAGGAGTCCCAGAAGAAGAAGACAAAAAGAAAGGCCATGAGAAAATACTCGAGGAGATAATAGCTGAAAACTTCCCTAAAATGGGGAAGGAAATAGCCACTCAAGTCCAAGAAACCCAGAGAGTCCCAAACAGGATAAACCCAAGGCGAAACACCCCAAGACACATATTAATCAAACTAACAAAGATCAAACACAAAGAACAAATATTAAAAGCAGCAAGGGAAAAACAACAAATAACACACAAAGGGATTCCCATAAGGATAACAGCTGACCTATCAATAGAAACCCTCCAGGCCAGAAGGGAATGGCAGGACGTTCTGAAAGTAATGAAAGAGAATAACCTACAACCTAGATTACTGTATCCAGCAAGGATCTCATTCAGATATGAAGGAGAACTCAAAAGCTTTACAGATAAGCAAAAGCTGAGAGAATTCAGCACCACCAAACCAGCTCTTCAACAAATGCTAAAGGATCTTCTCTAGACAGGAAATGCAGAAAGGTTGTATAAACGTGAATCCAAAACAACAAAGTAAATGGCAATGGGACCACACCTATCAATAATTACCTTAAATAGAAATGGGTTGAATGCCCCAACCAAAAGACAAAAGATTGCTCTGAATGGATACAAAAACAAGACCCCTATTATATGCTGTCTACAGAGAACCCACCTCCAAAACAAGAGACACATACAGACTAAAAGTGAAGGGCTGGGAAAAAATATTTCATGCAAACGGAGACCAAAAGAAAGCAGGAGTCGCAATACTCATATCAGATAAAATAGACTTTCAAATAAAGGATGTGAAAAGAGACAAAGAAGGACACTACATAATGATCAAAGGATCAATCAAAGAAGATATAACAATTATAAATATATATGCACCCAACATAGGAGCACCGCAATATGTACGGCAAACGCTAACGAGTATGAAAGAGGAAATTAATAGTAACACAATAATAGTGGGAGACTTTAATACCCCACTCACAACTATGGATAGATCAACTAAACAGAAAATTAACAGGAAACACAAACTTTAAATGACACATGGACCAGCTAGACCTAATTGTATCTATAGGCGACATTTCACCCCAAAACAAGCAACTTACCTTTTTTCTTCAAGTGCAACGGGAACCTTCTCCAGAATAGATCAACATCCTGGGCCATAAATTCTAGTCTTTTGGGAAAATTTCAAAAAAATTGAAATCATTCCAGTCATCTTTTTGACCCACAGGTGCAGTAAGGACTAGATCTAATTACAGGGAAAAAAATTAGTTTAAAATTCAAACACATTGAGGCTAAATAACACGCTTCCTGAATAACCAACAAATCATAGAAGAAATCAAAAAAGAAATCAAAATATCTGTATAGAAATGAATGAAAATTGAAAACACAACAACCCAAAACCTATGGGACACTGTAAAAGCAGTGCTAAGGGGAAGGTTCATAGCATTACAGGCTTACATCAAGAAACAAGAAAAAAGCCAATTAAATAACCTAACTCTACACCTAAAGCAATTAGAGAAGGAAGAAATGAAGAACCCCAGGGTTAGCAGAAGGAAAGAAATCTTAAAAATTAGGGCAGAAATAAATGCAAAACAAACTAAAGAGACCATAGCAAAAATCAACAAAGCTAAAAGCTGGTTTTTGAAAAAATAAACAAAATTGACAAACCATTAGCAAGACTCATTAAGAAACAAAGAGAGAAGAACCAAATTAACAAAATTAGAAATGAAAATGGAGAGATCACAACAGACAACACTTGAAATTTACAAAAGGATCATAAGAGGACTACTTCCAGCAGGCTTCTATGCCAATAAAATGGCACAACTTGGATGAAATGACAAATTCTTAGAAAAGTTATAACTTCCAAAACTGAACCAGGAAGAAATAGAAGATCTTTACAGACCCATCACAAGCAAGGAAATCGAAACTGTAATCAGAAATCTTCCAGCAAACTAAAGCCCAGGACCAGATGGCTTCACAGCTGAATTCTACCAAAAATTTAGAGAGAGCTAACACCTACCTTACTCAAACTCTTCCAGAAAATTGCAGAAGAAGGTAAACTTCCAAACTCATTCTATGAGGCCACCATCACCCTAATTCCAAAACCTGACAAAGATGCCACGAAAAAAGAAAACTACAGGCCAATATCACTGATGAACATAGATGCAAAAATCCTTAACAAAATTCTAGCAAACAGAATCCAACAACATATTAAAAAATCATACACCATGACCAAGTGGGCTTTATCCCAGGAATGCAAGGATTCTTTAATATCTGCAAACCAATCAATGTAATACACCACATTAACAAATTGAAAATAAAAACCCATTATGATTATCTCAATAGATGCAGAGAAAGCCTTTTGACAAAATTCAAACACT